>NC_073734.1:21230663-21435663 GCF_023634155.1 Falco peregrinus
ACCTGTCCCTTGGGAATGAAATGTTTTCAAGGGAAAACCTCACTCTGTTGTTCACACCTGGGCCATTATATGTGTGTGAAAGTCTACCGAGTTCACCTCGGAAAGGTGGGGCTCTGCTACGGATGAGCGAATCCACATCCATTTTGCTCCTGGAGTGCTTTGGAATCGGGAGGGGAGAAGGAAAGCCCAACTCTAAACAATTCTCTGGATAAAGAAGAAGAAAATGCCTTTTGGCAGGAGACAGCTGACTTCAGGTGTATATCAATTGCTTTTAATTTCAATAAGAAAAAATGCAAAAGCAAACAAAACCCCAGGAATGTTCTTGGTGACCAGAATATGACCAGTAAGGATCAAGACATCAAGTTTATATTATTTACAGACCGGGGTTATTTTGGGCAGTGCTGTGTCCTTATTTTCTCTTGCTTCCGAAAACATTTCCAATTAGGACCCCTGTAGAGGTGAATGCTATTTGTGACTCTGCTGTTTGTAACCGACTAGTTTTACCCACACACTCAAATAACCCTAAAATGACCTCCATTCATGACTAATCTAGGGCTGAATTGAAAGTGGTGCCTTTGAGGAGAAAGCTCTGCATCGCCCAGAAACAGCAAGTACCGACCTGTGCTTCCCCACTGCTGTCAGCAGAGCCAGGCCACTTACTACCCACTGTAGCTCTTGCCCCCCAGTTACTATATGGAAGCTTGTAATGCCAGGGTTTGTACTTCACCCAAGGTTTACCACAATTTGACCCATCTGCAAGCTTAGACATCACTGCGAGGGGTCAAATTCAACGTATTTTTCTATTATGTAGCAATTAAGACCCAGCCCTGCAAAGACCTGCTGCGAACAGCTTTCCTCAGAGGAGCACTTCCTGCCAGGCCTTTGCATCATAGATGTGCTGTGTCACACACGCTCTAGTATCGTGTGTAGCCACACATTGTCATTAACCACCCTTTAGTAGGTAATAGGGTGAAACATGTCAGTGAACCATAAAGCCAGACTGATTTAGAAGATAAATTGTAATGGCCCAGAAGTAGCTGTTACAGTCTTTTCTGTCAATACTTTGCCTTTAAAAAAATCCCCTAAATACTTACTAATACTATCAAATGTAAGGGCTGTCGATAATGTGTACTTTAAATAGGCCCCAAACACATTACATAATTTGAATTTAAAAAGTCCATCTCAACGATATTTGAAGGTGTTGAAGCAAGCCATCCTGTCGCCTCTGGGACGATCCTGGGAGCAACGCCGCTCTCTGCTTTTTCACATTAACCCTCCCTCGCCGCCCGACCCGACTCTTGCTGAACTGAAGGTGAGGATAAGTCACAAGAGAGAGAGAGACAGAAACCTGGGTGTAGCTGCATGATGCATCAGTTCCAGTGTCAGAGCCAGTGTCAGTTGCTTCTGCTCCCTCCCCTACAAACAAGGGCGATTTCCAAGAGGCATCATTTTGGTGATGCAGGCTGCCGTGTGGCCATGTTGACGGCAACGAGCCATGAAAGTGGGGTGGGAGTGAATGGGAAGGAGCAGCTCGATGGGACAGAGACACTTTATGACGGTTTCCTGGCCCAGTAACGTGTGCCACACTGATGCACCTGCAGGAGGACAGCAGCAAGCCTGGAGGGAGGCTCTGCCCTTACTTTGCCCCATCTCTCAGATCATGGTTTTGTGTTTTAAGTAACAGTACCGTAGCGCTGCCATGCATAAGCGCCTGCTTGGCATCTCGACAGCTGGCTGATCCAGGCACGTACGCAACCCAGCGTGCATTACCACCGCTGAAGATTACTGCTGGTTAGGAGAGCAAACGAGTGGCACATACTGCGATTACGCAAAACAGGGATCATGGTAATTACTGGATAGCTTCAAGAGGGAGGCAAGAGGAATTATTTTTCACATTGCATGTATTAACTGTCAGCGTTAATTATCAGTATTTATGGCTGCCACCTCTGGGATTAGCCAAGTAAGCCCAGTGCGATGAAGTAGGGCATCACTGCTGGAAGTGGAATCATGCTCCTCAGGGCAACGGCGGAGCCATGGGATAATCCCAAGTGTCTTTCAGGTGTCATCCACCTCCTCTGTCTCTCTGGCAAACCGACACACTGCAGTTTTGAACGTCAATAGCATTGAGCAGCAAATATCTTGGCTAAGGCATCTGCTGTCTTTAGGTTTTACTCAAGCTGAGCCAATGCTCCACAGCCTCCAAAGAAAGGGATGATCCTACATCTGCGGAAAAAGCTGACCTATGTATAAATATACTACGTACAACAGAAGTCACATGTCTAATCCTTCTGTTGGGAATCAAGATCTAGACTTCTGCAGTGTTTAAGGGCCTGGGGCTAACAGAGGGTAAAGTCCTCTTTGTTATTAGTGCAGCTGTTTCAAACACATCCAGATGCAGTTCCACCTATGTGGGAGGGCACAGCAGGAACAAAATCACACTCATGCCTGGAGCTGCCTGGGTACAAAACAGAGGCAACGCCGACAGAATCATCACCCTTTACCAGGCCCGTTTCTAAAGGAATCAATAGCTAATTTGGAAGGCAGCATTTCCAAAATCTTGCAAGTAGTAATGCAGCAAGTTAAAGAAGGATGTGGAAGGTGACTTGTTGCACGGCGGAAGCAGGAGACCCCAAAGAGTTTTCAGGAAAGGTGGGGAGGGCAGTTTTGGCTGTGGTCAGGAGCTGTCCCCCAGGGACGGGCACTCTTGGATGCCATCTGCTGGTGCCCCACCTGCTCACTCCGCTTAGGGACCCGAGCTGATCTAGCACCAAGACCATGGGAAGGAGCTTTCTGACTTACTAACCCACACGAACATGACGAGAGATGAAATTGTGCATGACTAATTGTATTCGCGTACATGTTTACAGTTCAAGGCCTGTATGTGCTCATTCTCTCCGGACTAAGTCAGCAAACCCAAACTCTTAGGGCTGCTCTGAACGCCACACACATCCACCTGCGGTGTCGGAGCTCACAGATGAAGGCCCCAAGGGTGCAGCTTCACTTGTGACATGTCTCTAGGTCACTCAAGTGTTCAGGAATGGCTATGCTGCGTACAGTTCTTGAAAAAAGGAGGATTAGAGAAAGAACAGTGCCAAGAACTATCATCCCCTCCAAACAATTCAAGAATAAACTTTTTTTTAATGCCACAAGTAAATGTTGTGTTTTCTATTTAATCTTCTTAACACGCTAAGTAACAGCAGGGATGCACACGCTCCCATCTCTGCAGTAAATGCCCAACACCAGCGACAGCTCCACAATGAAGACCAGGCATACCGAGTTACCATTTCAAGATTGTTGATCATTTCAACTCATAATTTTTTTTAAATGGGAGCATTTCAAATTATATTTTAAGATATCCGAGTCACCCCCACAAAGCACAGTCCGTAGGCTGAGGCACTATCCTTCATTACATGGACTGACACAAGGTAAAAAGCTTTAGGGCACTACAGGGATCTTGGTGAAGCAGCAGCAGAAACTACCATGGACTAGAATAGTACAAGAATATTAATTCGCACTGCATCTGTTGGAATATGATGAAATTGTACCTCTTCCAGTGTAGGCAACAGTAACTATTTAAGAGATGCCCACTAAAGCATCGCTAATTGTAAGCTTGTAACAGAACAAAGGCAGTACTTAGAAAGTTTAGATGACACTTTCTCCCTCATCTAGACCTAGAAATTCTCTGTTACTTTAATGAGCTAATTAATCATACCGTACCCTGACACTTCTGTTTTTCTTATAAATTGTGGACATTATGAATGTTGTATGAATCAGCCTCCTGCAAACTTATTGTTGGAACTAGTGTTTCAGTGTTTTCTAGTATCTAGTATCAGTATGTTTTCTAGCACTGTTGAGATTGAGGATGCACTTCTGAAAGAGTTAAATAAAGCAGGGTCAATTATCACTGGAATGTTAACCAGAACTCTCTAGGGCAAGATAAATCAATAGTAAATACAATCTTACTGGAAAGCGTGTGTCATTTTCAGTTCAGTGTACTGGAGAGCACACTGCTCTGTTAAATTAGTAAGAATTGTAATAATACCATGCCATGTAGCAGAAATAGCAGTAGGTGAAGTTTCCTCCATGAACTCAAGAAGTGATGCAATGGCAGCTTGTATGGATATAATTGTATATTTTGCTAGAATCAAAAATAAAGGTTTTAATGTATTATTAAATTCCTTGCTTGGAGGCAGGCATTCACACACCTACAATTATTTTAATTGCATGTTTGAGATTTTTTTGTTTTTCAGAATTTTATGACAGAAGCTGAAGCTAAAATGAATACCTCGCAATATACTTTCCTGAGTTTCAGTAATAAGTTCGTCTCTTTGGGTAATGGAGCAGTTTGTTCAGTGTGTTATATTTTTAGTTTTATGGAAAGGTTTTGGAAAAATTTGTGCCAAGCAAAATATGTGTGGTAAGCAGTATGCAAACTACTGTAAATTACGTAAGTCTGGAGAGCAGAAAAGAACAAGTTTGGAAGCTGAAGACTACACTACAGTCCAGGAAGAGGTGGACAGAGGATTCACACGTTGCAGCCTCTGAAGTCCTTATGAAATTGTGCCTCTTAGACATAGGGGGAATACAGCCTTTCTTTAGAAGGGTATTTGTCATATTAGGATGAACTGCATTTTAAGAAAGACAAAATATTGTATTTCTGTTTGAAAGAATGACCCTGTGACTATCTGAGAAATTTCACAAAAGAACAAACCAACGTTGACAAATGATGCTCTTGTGGTTAAACTGCAAGTAGGGGGCTGGCGATGCGAACTTAGTCCCTTCTCACGGCAGACTAACATAGAGGTTTGCAGCATGTTCTTACTCTGCAGTAACTTTTCATATCTATTCCTGGTCAGCGGGATGTAGCTTAGCTCACTGTCACAGCAGGATGGTCATGGGAAGACCAAAATCCTTCTGCTCACCACACAGTGCTCTATGTGATTACCATGGAGCATCTGGCACACTACACACATCCCACCTGAGGTCTGGTGGAGCCTTTTACTATGACTTGGCCTCAGTTCCTGAATTCTTCCAGAACCTGGAGAAAAGCATGCTGTTCTCCCTCCCCGAAGCCTGCTGCTGGATCCCCCAGATTGACGTTTTCCCAGATCTTAACAAAAGATAGTATCTTTCATCTCCTTTACACCTGTGGATCACAAGAACTACCAAGACCAGTGCAATTTCATCGATGTCAATGGTATTTTTCCTGATTTAAAGCAAATTAAGTGGAATGGGAATCGGGTCCGAGCTTGGGGGGTGTCACACACTTTGCCATTTGCCACCCCTTCCCACTGGGGTAGGAGGTTGGACAGCAAGCGTTCATATTCTTTCGGCAAGGGCATCTCCTCTAGGAAAAAAAAAATCCATATATACCCAAATCTTGACTTTCATTAAGCTTAATGCATCTGCAGCCAATTGAATTTGATAGAAAGCCTTTCCCAGGTAGTATTTAAGCTCATCAAGAACCCTAATCAATGGCCGGTAGTTAAATGCGTTCTTAACTTTTTATGTGCATTGTCCTTGTGCCATGTGCTGTGATGTCTTTATAACAGGATCATTAGGGAAAATCACAAAGATTAATAAAAATATAAGGTGAATTGGACGCAAGGGATTCCATTAAATAGAGCTGGATTACAGACAAATGAGGCTCTGCGGTATTTTGAGCTGTAATATTTTAAGTGGGTTTTTGCTACGCTCTATTGTTTGTTGGCCTTTTTCTTAGTTCTTCCTTTACAGTTGTACTAAGCTCATGTGAAATAAGTTGGTCCCAGGGCTAGCCTAGAGTTGGGAGGAGAAAAAAGCTCATGTTCACAAACTGTCATGTTTCTATTCTCCCTCCTGGAAAGAATATGAAACCAGGACTTAAAATAAAAGGCAGAAATTCTAAACAACCCCTTCAACTGTTTTTATTCAAAGTCAGAGAGTTTACAGCTGAAAAATTCCATTGATCCATCGATACATTTCTTAGAGAGGAGCAGGAAAGGAGACTGCATTTATTTCAGGAAGATAAGCTCTATTTAAAAACAAACTGTTCAGCTCCAGGCTGAGCTCCACATGCTGACTCTACCCGTTAGAGGATGTAAAAGCTCAGCAACAGGCGGTTGCTCGCCAGCCACCCTTCACGGTGTGAGCAGCCATCTCTGGTAGATGGAGACTTTTGGGGTAGCCTGGGGCAAATCACTGCATCCCCTTGTGCCTCAGTTTCTCCATGTAAAATGAGGAATGATGGCTTCGTCTTTTACCTTTTGTCTTCATTCAAAATGCTACAACATATTATGTCTCTTGCCACATATTATACACAGCACCTACTATCATGAGGCTAGAACTAGTTTGGAGCCCGTAAATGTCAACGTAAGTGCGATACTAATAACTTATCACAAGACGTCAAGCGATAAGGACAGTCTGGGAACACAGGAGTGACTTGTGCATTGGTCTGGGGTGGAGATGTAAGAATTAACTCTTCAAGCACTATAATAAACTTTATGGTTTCCATTTCCTCTGTTTTTCACAGAAAATCCTCTACACCATCTCTGTGTTTTAAGGAAGTCTTACCTCGTCTGTTGTTGTTCTGCTGACCTGGGAACAGGCTTCAGCAGTCTTTAAGGCACCCAATATTAACATGAAAGTCTGTAATCACATTTTCACAGCTGTTAGAGCCCACAGTGTCACTGGGAGTTTGCATGGCTAAAACAGAATTTGCTGTATAATCCATGTGCTCTGCTGTTCATGCATGGTAATTATGTATAACAAAATCCATAAGGAAGGAAACAGCTACATATAGTCTGCTTTTAAAACCTGAAGGGAAAGACTTACTGCTACTATCCAAAGAAACCAACTTAAAAGAAAATAATTTCATTTTTGATGACCAACAACCACTAAACCATCAGTGCCCCCAAATTTCACAATGCACTTGCTGAGCATCCTTGCTGTTTCAGATGGTCAGCTATTAATCTCTTTCAGCCAGCAGATACAAGGTTCTGTGTTACAGCTAGTTTCTCTAAAAAGCAAATCTTTGACTACACTCATAGCACAACTAACAGGCCCACGTGCTGGGAAGAGGATGGTATAAAGATGCCAGAGAAGAGAATGACCTCCATTTCTGGCTACCAGCATCCTGCCCCTAGTGCACATCCACTCCCAAGTAAACTGTAGACCACAGAAGATCTCATTCCCATGCAGAGGGAGATACATGACCAGATTTCCAATTCGACATAACTTACGAAATACCTCTCCATGGAAAATTTAGGCAAAACAAAACTGTCACTGTCATATTTCCTACCCCCTTACCTCCGCCTATTCAGTATTTCATGGGAGCTGTAATTTGGGTGCCTAATTTAGTTCTGTGGTCAGCATCTCTTACAATGTATTGCTTCTGAGAACTTAAAAGCTGTGAAAAACATGTCTGGCAATAGCAGAGACAACCTGAGCACAGCCCCCAGTAAACAGAAGACATTGGATAGAAGAAATCAGTGAAGCAGAGTTTCCACTAAGCACTGAGACTAGGCTTATAAAATAAATGCATGATTAAGAAGAAAAGTGAGGCTCTGGGGCAAAATTTGGTGCCCTTAGCCTCAAAAAAAAATCATCCCAAAACCACTGAACAAAAAAATCACCCTCCCCCCAAACCAAATTGATTTCAGCAGAAAAGTGTCACAAATATTTTTTATATCACTATCAATCTAGTTGAACCTCACAAAACCATAATGTAGGCAGTAAAGTTTGGACCAGCTTTGCCACCAATAGCCTACGACTAAACGTAGGTTTGACACATGGAAAATCAGATGTTCATAGGAATTGCTTTATTTTTAGGCCCTGTAAGAACTAACTCATCTCGATATCTCAGTTGCATTCACTTCTCCGCTCCCAAGCTGTGTCTTGCCCCCCAGTGCCTTAACTGCCCACCTAAACACTACTGCCTTTTGGGGGCAGGGGGATGCGGTAAGGGGCAAGGAAAAGAAACAGCCATCAGCAGAGAAGTGGAGCATTCAGCAGGCAACAGCCTGGTGCTCCTGCTTTTGAGGCTGCTCTTGGGACTCTGGCATTGCCCAACAGGAATATTTCTGCTTTGTTTAACACAGTGAAAAAACATCAGTCGACACTGTAATGTTAAGAGTGGTGGATACAAGTACGACCGATAAACAAACACGTCTTTGTTTTAATAGTGGGGAGTGACTTATCATAGTTAATTATAGGAATTTACAGCTATTTATGTGAACTCAAGAAAGCAGAAAACATTCATTTGTTGGTAGTGTAACTGCTGGGTGGAGGCAGCCCAGATGCATTGAGATGAATGCTAGACTGTATCTTGTTTGTCTTGTTATGCACAACTTTACTATGTAAATTTGAACTTCAGTGACTAGCTACTTGGCACATTAGAATGTATAATTACAGACACACAAAAAACCCATGGAAAGTGACATTTAAACATCGTTTCTTTGTCACATATCAGTTAAATATAGAAAAAAACATATTTACTTTAATCCGCAGTAGACACTTGGTCTCGCACCTGCTGCTCACACGCAAAATATGTCATTATCACTCAGCGTCCATCCTCTTACACAGAGAAAACAAAGTCACTTTGGTTCAGTTTTGTCTCACTTCAAGCCTCAGAGGAGCTGCACTTACTGAGGAATGCAGAAAACAAAACCAAAATAGCGCAACATCAACTACAGTTCATTTGCAGGGGAAAAAAAATTGCTGCTCTTGTGTGTATTCAATAATTATCCCAAAACAATCGTGATGTGATGGCATGAACTCAACAAACATTTTTTTCCCCCCTTTTCAAAGGCCGTGCGATGCTACTGATACAGCACCGTCATCATTAGCAGGCACACCACTAGGGCAGAAAGCGCCTGGCCAATGGTACGGAGCTGGCAGAGCCAGAGACAACATGGTACACTGCACGCCGCTATTAGATAATGCTGCTTATGTCCTACATATTTCTTCTGGACAGGAATTATTGTGAACAATTATTTTAAACAGGTAAACCACCAGTTTCTAAAGAGCATCAGAACTTTTGCTAGGAAGGACCTGAAAGCATTCCTGGCTCTGTAAGGACAAGATTCAACTAGCAATCATCTACATCTAAAACCCGCAGATACATAAATAATTCTCTGGTACTGCAGTGGCTACCTGCATCATCCTCGTCAATGCATTTATCTTTAGAAGACCTCCCGAAGAAAGGAAATAAATATTTTTACAGAGGAAGGACCAAAGTAGAGAGATATTAAGGGAGGAGTAGATTGTCTGGAGCAGCACAAAGTGCAGACCTCCCCGAGCTAGCACTGCCCTAACCTCATCCTCTGTACGGTGCAGCGACATGCAGCTGTGACAGCTCATGCTCCCAGCCATGAGGCTGCCTGTGCTCAGGCTGGGCTATTTTTGAACTCAGACTCTCAGCAAGGCTTGTTCGAAGAGGACTAGATGCCAAGGAGCAGCGCTGGAGCCAGCTCCATCCCCACCGTGGACACAGACATGCCCCCTGTGACTCACCCAGGATTACACCCAAGGAATCTGTGGAAGGAAGAGATCGGAACCAGAATCTGCAGGGAAGCACTGAACCACCTTCCTTCCCATAAAAACAACATTCAGATTGGACCAGATCTTGGAAATTTTCCTTTCTCTTAAGTAAGGCCAAGGATTAAAGGGGCGCAAGGACCCAGGATTTAGGATGTTTCAATCCGGATATTGCAATCTAACGTAGTTTTGATTTAAACTTTCAAATAAGTCTTCTCCCAAACTCAGGTTTCTCCCAACAAATCGCTAACACATACAATTAAACAACAGCATAAGAACAAGTTTTACACGATATCTCACAGAACATGGGACGTGTCTACAAATACCTCAAACTGTCTGTGTAGGATGCAGCCATTTCTGGGGTGGAACCAGCAAATGGTGCGACTGTCGCATAGCAACAGTATTCAGAAGGAAAAACCTGTGTTTAGTGAAAACTGCAGCAGGGGATTTACAGAATACTGTGTTAGTGCTGAGGAATCACACAAGCCAACCAACTTTCCAAGGCTGCCTGTATCTTTTTTTAAAGAACCAAAGACACGGAGCTAGTTTTTTTCCCAAACAGTCCTTACCTAAGGACACCCCACCTTGTTTTCTTGTTAAAAACCTCTCAGCCATTTATATATTATACCTCAAATCTGCACGTCGTGCATTTCAGAAGGAAAAGTGAGCAGCATCTTCTGGCCTATGTTCCCACATTTTTGATCCACTATTTGTTTTGCAGCTATAATGATTATTTGTAGTGAAGAGATCAATGGAAGTTCTAAACATACTCCTGTGACATCCGGCTTACAGCTTGCATTCAGTGACAAATGAAAATAACCACACCATGCGTGGGTGTCTGAACAGGTAACGCAAACATCCAAAGCATAACAGGCCTGAGGAGATACCACAAGGAATACCGATTCAGACTTAAAATGTCACATGACATCATTACACCGTGTGTAACAAAAATAAGGGAGCAGAATGGAAAGGTTGCAAAACTGCTTGCAAACCACACTACCAGGTGGGATGTTGATGCAGCCTCCTGAAATGGCAAGTGAAGCAAACTGTGTAACCCACAATTAATGTGTCTAAAACCAGCCCCTCCCCCCCAAAAAGTATCAACCAGTTGCAGGAAAAGAGAAGAGGAGAGTGAAGGCAGGAAAGAAGGAAAACTTATAAATATTCTTAAGGGATTTTATAGTTAGACATATTATGAAGCACCAAAGACATCTGTAAAATCTGCTTCATTCCACACTAGTAGCATCCATCACACAGAGTGCTTAAACCTTTGTGCTGTTTTTGATTTCTCCATGTGCTTCATTTTCCATCCATTAATTCCTTTCGATCCATTCTTACACATACCTCCTACTTTAACAAACCTTTACAAACCTGTACTGTTTCTCAGGTCACACTTCAATTTGTGAAGAAAAAACCCACGTTTGATCTTTTTAGGTCTTTCCTTTATAAAATAATACTTATTCCAAATGGCTTTCTACTGGTCTGGTTAGGTTTTTGTTTTCTCTGTTTTTTTCCCAAGGCAAAAATTATAATTCATCCCGGTACTACTGAGCTCCTCTTTAGCAAGTGCTAAACAACCAGAAATACAGTGGCTACTGGCTAAACTTCAAAAGCCTGGAGTGTAGTCCCAGCATGGAGGCTGCACATACACGTTAGAGCGAGCTGGATGCATTATACATTTGCCTGACTTGGGTATTCACAGCTGAGGAAATCAGGTTGATTGGTTCTGCATCTTTTGTGAACTCTGACAGATCCTGACCCACATTTGTCATCCTAGTCATTTTATTCCAACCATAAAGGCGACTTTATTTCCACTCCTTACCTGCTCACTAGGAGGCAGGAGGCTGGTTTATTAGGAAAAGAGGTAGGCATTAATCAAGTTACGCGTACAACACAGGGCTTTATCTAGTATTTCATACGTTGGCCTCAGCCCATGTTTCAACTCAATAATATGCGGCGTCCAAATGCAAGTGCAGCCTGACCTCCACATCTAAAGTGAAAGCACAAGAAAGCTTCACCTTTCTTTCCCTCTCAGCACTGGCCAAAACGGGTGCCTACACGCAGTATTAATGGCCCAGCCTTGCTAAGGACCCCCAGGCAGACTCTGCTATCATCTCTCTTAGTCGCATACTCGCCCCACGCTGCCTTCAGTGCATCGGCCGGTGAGCGCATGCAGAGGAAAGGCTTCCCCTGTTTTCCCACCTGCCTACCTTCTGCAGAGGCAGGGACACAGGTGAAGCTCTGTACGCCCAGATGATGGGACTTGCCTTGCACTCACACAGCTCCTTACTTGACCTTTTCACAGCCAAACTCCACGCCTTCCTGCACGGAACTCTTTGGCAGAATCGTAGGTCACCTCTCACAGCTTCCTGACATGCACGTACAAAGCTGAAACTTCCCTTCTGCAGATAAGCTGTTTGTTCGTTTTCACAATGTTATCCTGCCTGTGCCAGTGCATGCTGTTTTAAGAGGTAAGAGTACCCATTTAGTTCATCCCCAGACTGGATTGTGACTTTTTTTCTCAATGTAACCTGAGACAACGTGTCCCACTCATTTTCTGATCATGTCCAGATTGTTTCTCTCCCAAGAACAGGATGCTTCATGATTTCTGACACTGAGTCGGAAGCAACTAAATCGCTCGACAGTTTGTCTTTGAACAACAGGGATGGGAATTGATTATGGCTAAACGAAGCTGTCAGACTACGATTTACTAAGACAAAGCCATCTACATCACCTTACTCCTTACAGTGTTTTGAAATTTGCAGACATGTTACTAGTGAGCATGTATCGATCACTGTTCCTTGGATGTGGCAGAGAGGATTTCCCTATTGAGTGGCTAAATGATGTGTATGTTGGAGCAGATTTAATTGAATGCAAGTATGTTATTGGTAATTTTATTCAGAATTGCCACACGAGACAAATCACACCCATTACTGAGAAGTACAGCTCCTGGAAGGGGGCCCAAACCTGCATCTGAAGTTAAAGGCATTGGAAAAATATAGGGTGAAGGGGTGGAAGGAAAACTGTTAATTGATGAGGAGCATTGCAGGGACATAAGAAAGGGGTTCCTCTTATAGAACTCAAACCACTTAAAAACTGAGCGTCTAGACTCCTTTTCCACATACAGATAGAAACCTATTTTAGACAACTATCTGAAGACATAATGAGCTACCCAGTGAGGACAAAGCTAAAAGACAAATTAAAATAAATCTCTTAAAATTAGGCAAGATGATTCTACTCTGTAGCATGAGTCTGTCCTGAGATATTCCTTATTTTCCTTTCCTCTCACAAAATATTTCAGAAGAATAGTAAAACAGGTACAGAGTCGCAGGGGTAAAAATTAGGTAACTGATGTATGCAGGTATTGTCTGTGATACAATGGTTTGACAATACATATACAACAGCCTGAAACATGAATATTTATAAAGCAACAGTTCCTAATTTTGCAAAGGTCTCCGAGTGTGTGAAAAACACTATGCTGAGTTTGCACGATAACAGTAAAATCTAGAAGACAACTAATACAGTCTACCCTTCACTCGGTGTGCAAATGGTATCATCATTGATGTTAATAGAAATTGCACACACACATTTACAAGCGAGTGTAGTTCGGAGTGCCTACAAATCAATATTAGGGCTGAAAATATTATTTCAAAGAAATACACAAGCTATTAACTTGAGTCCTGATTCAGCTGACAACCACTGAATTTTCAGGTGTTGAAATGCCATGTTGAACATGCAAGAGAGAGGAGAGTTGCATGTTGTGAAACTGCATTTATGACCAAAGCAAATCCTCTGATTGCTTACCAGTGGTGTAAAGCAGCATGCAGGGCTGCTCTGACTTCCCTCTGCGTGGAGTAATATCACATGACAGAACCTCTACTGCACGAAATGGCAAGCTGGGGAAAATAGATAAGGAAAGCATTGGTATTGAAATACACAAAGAACAGCAGATACTCTTTATTGTGTAACACATTAAATTATAGCGGATGGTGTAAGTAATTCGTAAGCATCACTCAAGTATAAAAAAAAGCACTTAAAGGAAAAAGTTTGCAAAATTCATGAAACCTTTCTTCCCCCAGTTTCTGAATCCCCCCTTTTGAGATATCCGCAGGGTACAGATGGGAACATGCAGATTTTTAAGTTGGAGTATGTACGTTTCACAAGCCCGGTAAAATCACACAGCGTGCTACAAAATCCAGGCATCAAAATAGCAAGAAACAAAGACAAGATTCAAACTGACACTGAAGATGTAGCCCAATTTTCTCCCCCTACCCCATCCACCAAAGGAGCAGCTCCTTTGCTTCATGGGGAGGGGAACGGCACCTGCAGTCATACTCCTGCACCTATTTTCTTGCACTGAGTGCAGGCTTGTTCGTGCTGGTCCAACACCGACTCGGTGCATACCCAGCTTCACAGATGCCTCAGAAAACACCATGCATGGGGCTTCTGTGAGAATTACATGTCAAACAGGCTTTACTAAACACCAGTGGCTGAAAAGCAATGCCAGTTATGACTAGATACCCTTTCCTGTTCCTTTACTGGATGGCAGATGTCCATATCTGATCCCCTCAGAAAGCTAGGAAATGCCAAAACAGTATGGATGCATACTGAATTGCCAAATTGCCCAAGATCACTGCCTATCAACAAAGAAACCTGCTTCTAATTTCCAGTGAATTACATGTACTAAGGTTTCCAAATTACTGTCAAGTCCAATAGATTATTCACCTTTTCTTTCACCTTCAAAGTCAGAGATAAATACATCACAGGAGGATTGTTTTGTACTGAGATGCAGACATATCCCTTCAGTAAGGGAATATCAACGGGTATTTTCAGCTCGCAGGTAATAATCTCTAAAATTTAAGTCTAAAACACTTACCACACTGTATGAAATGATAAGACAATCTCAGCTTGCCCGCACTTGCCAAAGTCATAGTGAATAAACCCACTGAATGCCTAGCTCTTCTGCCTTTCCTCCTTTACTCAAGGAATGTAATTTTGCTAATGACCTTTCCTTACCGTCTTCTCTTCAATAAGCTGCAGAAGCCTGAGCACTTCCACACAACAACTTGGCATGCAGATCTTAAACAAAGAATTGGATGATCAGGAACAGGACCTGCTAAGCCTCCACAAATGTTTGCATTTATTCCTTACACAGACACTTAGCAGAGGTTTTCATGCTTTGAGCTACGGGCTTCAGAAGACATGGTTGGTAGGTGCTGGCAGTCAGTCTGCTCAGGCTGAGAGGGCATTAGCTACGACTAAGTAGAAGCTGGTTCCCAAAAGCGTTCAGCCCCCGTAAACAGGGTTGTGTTAGTGGTCCTGGATAACCAGCCAGAACCAGCTGCTGCGTCACGCAACGTGCACTGGTTGTGTTCAGACACAGCAGCAGAATTCTGTCAAAATCCCTGGCTCGGTGCAACTGCGGCACAGCTGAGAGCTGGCAGGATCCCCACATCTCACTACCTTTCACATCAGCCTTTTTGAAAACTTCGTTGTTTAAACATTAATTTTGTGTTGAAAGAGGAGCCAAATATTTCATATACCATCCACCAGCTGACTGATGGACCCGCACACCATCGACTGATGTCTGCTGCAGTGGTCAAGAGGTCTGAGCCTGGTGGGTTGCCAGCCTCTGGCACAGGGTGGGCAGCTGGGGACGAAGGAGCTGCTGAGCCTGAACGGAGTGAGGGTCCAGAGAGTCCCATCAGCACTCCTGAAGCATGTGCTGTGACCCTCCTGATGACAGTGGGGTTTTTAGCCCAACTTAAACCAACAATAGAGCTGACCCAAGAAAGCCTGAGAGTTCCTGATCCTGCTCCCTGTAGACTTTACTATGTCAAGCTCAGAGTCGCCAGGTATGTAAGCTAGGGGAGCCCACAGGCAGTTTTTGCTTGCTTGGCCAGCATCAGACTTTAGCTTTCATTGACCTTGACAGCAATACACAGAAACTACTTTCACATGAATGAACTATTCTTGAATAATTTCACCAAATATTTTAAGATCCAAGACATTTGCTTTGAAATACTAACCTTTACCTGTCCTCCTTTTATCTTCACAAACCAGTCAGAGGAATCCTGCCAAGGCAGTAACCTGTTTGGCTCACAATGAGTTTCTCTACAGGCTCCTTGCAATATTTCAGTGCACCGCAGGCCTCTTGCTAATCATTGAGGCGAACGAGCCTGAGTGGCTGCCTGGAGTGAGCTTTAGGAGGAATCGAACCCTCCAGAGGACAAAATTATAAAAAGAACATGGGTACCTATGGCAAAATCACTTCAGCGGGAGGGAGGAACATTTTGTTTTGTTTTCGTGGGTTTCTTTTGAAGTTGCAACCTCACAAAAGTGAAAAAAAGAAAAAAAAAAAAGCAGCCGTATCTTCTGTGGTTTTTTGCATTTCTCCCCGTATCATTCTGGTTAGTAACTTCCTTGATGTCTCCTTTAACTGTCTTGGATGCGCTCGATTTCCATGCATTGATTTTGTTCTGAACTTAATTTGTATCATATTTTTTCCCTTGTCCAACTCATGAAATACTTTTTTCTTGCTCCCAGCTGCTACTGAACTTCTTTCCTTCTCAGATCGTACTTAAGGTCTGGCTACTCTGCTAGATGAGCACAACAATAAACCTCTTCGCGTGAATCCCATTGGGAAGTCTGGATTCCTAATCTAACATCCCCTTGCATAAAATGCTCAATGCTACAACTGTTTGCCTATTTTTCATGGCATGATTATTACCATAACTCTGCCAAAATGAATATCAATCTCAAAAACATAGCTTTACTTTTCTATTGCCATCCATTTGCATGAGTTTGTGCATTCTTCTTGTGAATGGCCCAGTGAGCAAGACTGTGGCAAGAAACAGGCTACACAACAGTATTTGCAGAGAGTGAACCCTGTGTATACAGCAGTACCACACTCCCAGCTTGTGACCTTGCTCTCCAACCTAAACAAACTAAACCTGCTGATATTTTCCGTTGGAAATAATGCACTTCTGAGTACCTGCTTCTGAATAAGCTATAGGAAGGTAGGAAAATTTAAGCAAGAAGCCTGTTCTGCCATAGTCACTCGGGATGTTACTGTTGCTGCTTTTCATGTCGGTAGGACTGTTCACAGCTTTTCACCATGCCACACATCCTTCTCACTACAAAAGAGAAGGGATAAAGGGTGCCTGAAATGCAGCCCCTTTGAAATATGCAGAAAGCAGAAATTGTAAAAATTCCTCTGGTGATCCCCAGCTACCTATGAAGATTAGGACTATCCAGAGCTATACAGCAAAGCAACAAAGAAACATCAAATTGGATCAAACTTGCAGCTATACCATCCGTGACCATCTCAGTTCCAAGCCTGGTTCAGAGCCTGGAAGACTGTATGTAGGGCCCAGCAGATGATACCCTAAGCATCCAGTGGGAGAGGCACTCACTCATTTCACTATTTAGCACTATTATGCTTTGTATTTATTCTCTGAATTAGGATAAACGTCTTCAGATTTACTTGTTTGGAGTTTTTTTTCCTGAAAAGAAAGCCTAATAATAAATAGAAAACCAAGGATCTTTCGTCTTATTTCTCTTCATTCTCCAGCCTCTTTGTTTCTGCCTGGATTTGTTTGCAGGCAACAAGGTCAAGCTCCCAAAAGAACAAATATTGTCCTTGAGTCATAGTTGTGTTAGTGTCGAGTGAGCTAAAATCAGGCTTCGAATGGTTTGTTTAGTTTTTCCCTCTGCTTTATTACATCCAAGCTACAAGCAAGTTTGGCATGAGCATCTGTAGTCCCTACTACAAACGCACTAGACCAGAGGGATGTGGTGGCTGCACCACTGTGCTTCACAAACGTGTAAATGAGAGTGTTACACTGGGTCACAGAAGACAGAATTAGTAAATATGCTGGAGCCCAGTGGTTGGGAGATGCAATTAGATGTCTGCTTTGAACATAAAATATTATCCATTTTGTTTGCAGAGCTTGCCATATGGTTCCCTTGAGAAAACAAGACACTAGAGGAAAGCCTTAAAGCTTTTCACACTTTCACGGATGCCCAAACCCGCGTTATTTTACTCAGCCTGAGCTGTTGCTCACAGGCCTTCTTGGTAGGTGTTCTCACCCCCTGGGCCCTCTCGCCAGTTAATGACCTAAGAAAGCCCCATCCCACAGCAGATGACATATGGTGCAAATAGCCAGGCCTCCTAGGAGGAATTTCACCAGAAATGACTGTTGTTTTTGTTGCGCAGACTGAGTCACATCACAAACTTTCCAATCAGATTTCAAATAAAACAAAATTCATGGCAGCCTGAGTCGAGAGCTTTCATTCCTCCTGTTCAAAAGACAGGGCTGATTATACCAGTAACCCCTATACATGCAAGCACTTGTTCAATAGCTCTCCCATTAGGAGTCTGGTCCCATTAAGACTAATCACACAAACGTTACTGTATGAAGTTGAGTTCAAAACTTGACCTGAAGTCTGCATCTGCACATAGCTGATGTCAAATATCTTTTATCTTCCACTTCGGGTCTAGGATTTTCTTGAAAATAACTTTTTCTGGATTGATAGAAAAGGCTAAGCTCCAATGTACGAATGCTTCCTATTACAATGCCACTGAATATTTCAGGCTTCCAAGGGTAAGATTTGACAAAAGCTGGAGCTGAACCTTGGAAACTGTGTGGAAATCCCCCTTGGTATAAGTGCACGCATAGTACTTTCTCCTATTTTGCCTACAGTAGCAATATGCAAACGCAAACAATAATTTCTCAGAGCATCAGACAATGGATGATCAAAACTGTGTAAAACCCATAGAAGCAACTAGAGTCCTGTGTGGCATTTATGCAAAGTTGCCAGCCAACTTCAAACACTTATGAAGCCCATAACAAACCTCACTCTCAGAAACACTTCTGATTTGCTTCCTGCAATAAGTATGTCATTTAATGAAAGTTAAGAGAGATTTAAACATTATTTTGGGCTACAGACGTTGTAATGTATTAAAAAATAAGTAGTAACAAGAATAAACTTTAAAAAGGTATTATAATTAAGACAGTGTCTGAGGTCCTCTTATTGCAACAGACTAACTGGGCAAATCTTAATTGACACCTGTCCATTTAACATCCTTTTGAACAAAAGATATTCTTATTCCAGAGCATAATTATTCAGAGACAGCTATTGGGTTTTAATTTCACACCCTGCCTTAATGACAAATTAACCTGAAAACACAGATAACCCTTTGTTAAATTCAGGCTGCAATCTTTATTTCCAATAGAAAATTATAGAACAAGGTTTGCCCTGTATCTATAAGCAAACAGTACAACCTATGAACAAATTCAGGGGACCTGTGTTTTTTTTATGGTGAACACCAACGTGATTAGCTCTTACTCGTACCGTCTGAAACAAAGTCCAACAAAAAGGAGCCCTGGATCAGGCTCACAAATATTTGCAGAAAGCCAATTTAAACTCTCTGAAGTACTGGTGGATAGGAGCAGTGCCAAGCTGTACTGTTGAAATGATACCGTCCACGATGCAAAGGCGGCCCCTTTCCCTGAGGCTCAGACCTTGCTCTACCTGGGGACCTACACACGTTCACATGCACAGTGGATTTCCCTTATCTCCACAGCTGTGGTTAGCTCTCCCCTTGGATGCGTATATCATCGGTCAAAGGCAGCGAGTATGTTATGATACATGACTTGGGACACCTCCAATTCCTGATGTGAGTGCTCTTATACAGCCCTCCAGGTAACCGCATGAGGAAGACTCTTCTCGCTCCACTGCGAAGAGCCCATGGAAAGGGGAAGGCACAAAGTCATCACTGGAGCCTATTTCGGTCTCCACCTAAACGTGAAAATAAGCAACAACAGCAAGTCCTAAAGACAGTGTTCATTTGCTGCTCACTGCAGCTTTGATGGACTACGGTCAGGCTATGGCCGAGGACTTCTGAAAATGCCCTTCTCACAGCCCAGCTGTGCCTATTCATCATCATCTGCTTCATGGGTATTTTAATCCGACGGGCGGGGGGGACCTAGACTTTTGTGAGTACTAGGAATGTTATGTAAAGAGAAATCTCACTGTTTCCACTGTGAAATTTTGCCTCAGGCAACTTATGAATGTTCCAGGGAAGATATTCACCATTTTCAGCAAAACAGCTGACAGATCCATCTGCTGCTCTTGGTGATATTGGGTGCAATTTTCAAGTGTCTCAGTAACACACGCTCCTGCAGTCCCAGTGAAAAGCCAAGTTCCCCCTCCATGACAATTGCAAAGGAGGCGAAGACAATACACTTTTGTTCTAATTTTTCAAATTTTAAGGGTAAATTGCTTTTGAAATATCTCAGCACCCATGAGCATGAAGTTTGGAGGAACTGATTTTATACAGTTACAATGAGTTTCCTAAGAAACACAGATGCTCAAGAGGGAAATTTCAGGAGCACTTAATACAGTTCTTTTACTTTAGAAAACTTAGCATTTATTTTATCCAGAAGAATACCCATGGAATTATATTTTCCCTACAATTATAATATGGAAACTTCTTGATCTTACTTTTTTTCAACAGCAAAAATATAGATTTAGATCCATTGCAATATCCTATGAAAGCCATGTGGATAACATTTTCAGGTAGGTGTATTAAAAGAAAAAGTAAAATTGCTTCTTTGGGTATTAGCAAATGAAATGTTTCGATTTGACATTTGCTTCACTGTACTAAAACCAGGTTTGATCAAGTGCTTAATTTGGGTTTGAATTAAATGGTTTAGCTGAATCCATATTAGATTTCTTCCTTTACACTTTGATTAGCCAAAGAACCACATTTTTCTTATTTTGAAATCATTTCCCCCTAATTTTTCAGGATGACTCTGAATTCAGAGTGAGTCATTCACACAGGTGTCACAAATTTATGGGTCAGGGAATTTTCAGTCTGCTCTGCCATAAACGTGTGAAACAAGGGCTTGAATCCTGCTTTACGGAACAGCTCGCTATAAATTCGCCTGCATCATAGCTGTATGACATCTACAACATAATCGTAGGCCTGATCACGCACACGGGGTTCGCTGCCAGCAAGCTCAGTTGCCAAATGTCCTGCAAATGGGTTATGAAGGACACAGCTTATATTTAACCCATAGGGGAGCACATCCCCACATGAGTAAGGGAGCCCCAAAGCTGGCAGCCTTTCTATATGCTTTGTGCCAGCTTAATACAATAAATATTGACACATTGGGTTTCATCTTGGTCACTACTATGGTCCTTGACCCATACCAGCAGCCAGGGACTAGGAAATCGCTGCATCTGACGGTCTCCTCTCCTGTTATTCAGCCCTATTAGAGTATGAGAAAACAAAGGAGAAAGCAGCTCACTGAAACTCACGTTTGGCAGCTGCCAGCCTCTCCTGAACCGCCATGGCCACTTTCGTTTTTCTATGAACACTGCATGACTGCTGGGGGAAGAGATGGCGACGGAGCAACAACAACAACAAAAAATTACACACACACAACTGTGTTCAACGGTGCCAAATCTGACTCTCCCAGTGCTGGTTAAAAAGGCAAAGTTTCTCAGGCTTCCCTGTAAGGTCACAGCTGGTACTTCTATGAATCTTCTTATTACATGGGAACGAGGCAGAGGTTCATAGGGAGAGACAGATGGCGAGGAGCAATGTTACTTATCCTAATGTGCATGTGAGACAAAGAGCTTTTTGGCATACCTCTTGATCCCAGTCTTCGCTGCACCATGTCGGACAGCCGATTCCCACCAAGTGTTCCCCTCCACTTTTTATTCCTCCCCTCAGCAAGTCCAATCCTACTTGTCTTCAGTGTTTATGTGAATCACGCTAGATGTTTTCCAGAGATTTAGGCTCTGATGAGCAAGGGCAGCAAAAACAGCAGCAACAAACAAACAAGCCGACCCAAGCCAAGCTTGCCCACCACCGCGCATTTGCATTCACGTAGGCTACCCCGTCCGCCTGCCCCCTACTGCCAGACCACAAGAGCCGTGGCAAGAGTGGGAAAGGGCAGCCCCGGGGACAGAGATACAGGATTTGGGTTGTAGATGTACATATTATTCACACTGAAAATACAAATTGTGGCTGGGATTTTCAGGTGGGAAGGGCATGGATCTTCGTGTTGGAAGGAGGCGGGGTATTACTTGTGGCTTAAGCCAGGATTTCAACTGTGGGAATTAGAAGCAGGGAAAGAGAAGATAAAAACATAGTTTGCATATTGGTTGAAGCGTAGCTCAAAATATGAGGGAAGAAGGGCAGACTTTGATCTCTGTGGTATAAAACTATCGCTGGGAGGACCTCAGTCATTCCAGCCGAATTATTCTTGGTTTTCAGCAGCAATAGAGAGGAGAATCTGTCCTCCTGAGCCCAACCTCCTTATCCTGCTGCAAATGGAAAAATTCACATAGCACTTCCACTGCCATCGCAGTGGAAATGCATCGGGACTTAACGCTGAAATCATGTGAGCAGGATCTTCTAGGAAAGACCACGCAGAACCAGAGGCAGTACTTCTAGGAGAAGATAAGACAAGATATGGCTCCATCACATGGCAATTGCTCTTTCAGACCACCTGCCAAGGACGCAAGCTCTTCATTCAGGCAAGTAACTATTTATAACCAGGTTGGCTGTGGGGAAACCCATCCCACCCCCCGGAAATGTGATAGCCAAAAATGTAAAGAAAGCTCCTCAGATTGGCACTCAAACAGTGGAAGGAGGAGGAGCTGGACTGGGAATTGGCAAGTTGAAGCAAGAAGATGAAGGGAATTGCTCGTCCAGGGTATTTTTAGCTTGTGGTTCTGTAGGCAGGAAGACAAATGGAAAGGCAGATCATGATTTGCAGCTCACACAGGACTCTGAGCAACTCCAAACTGGCACTCCATAGCAAAGGGAGAGAAAGCAAGACAAAAGCGCAGCAATTTTTTCTTTTTTTTTTTCTTTTTTTTTTTTAACTATCACTAAAACAGTCCCAGTTTAAGTCCTCACCAGAGCAGATGATTTTGCATTCACTTTAATACCAATTAAATTTAACCTGGTTTTACTCAGAAGTAACTGGAGAACCTTCTTCCAAACAAACCAAGCAAGAACTAATATGATGGAAATGTGACAGACTGACAGCACAGAAACTTAAAAGCCTACAGTAAAAAGAGTTCACGATCAATCCTGTAGAAGCTTTACTAATGCACACACATTTATCTATACATTAAGAACCCCATGTTGATTTTTGACCCACGTAAATTTTCATAGCTTCAGCAAAGGGAGGCTCTAGATCTCAGGCTTTATGGCATGTCAGCCTCTAGCATCGTTCTGCCTGCAGTCCATGTAACCCAGGCCTGGCAATCCCGCTAGCTCTTCCTGAGCAAAATACCATCATCCACCCTCAGCTGCAGTGGTGGTGACTTGCTGACGTGGGAAGCCAAGGAACAGCGTCCTTCTTGAAGAAAAAAACTCATTGACGTTGATGAGCTACTACAAACCCAGAGGCAGTAGTCTAGTAATAACTTTAGATTAATTACCATCATCTCACTCAGGACTAGGTACAGGGCAACGCTGCAGCCATCAGCGTTCCTGTGACTTGTAATTAAAAGAGAAAAGGCAGCACGTATGCATGCATCCAGGTACATTTAAAATGAATACTGAAAATGCTTGACAAACTTTTGTGTTTACTATTTACTTGTGATTTTTGTAACAACCACTAAGGAGGAGGAAAATAAAATTTCTTTTGGCATCATTTTGGTTTCCTTCATGTTTGTAAGCAACTCCCACTGTCTCCACTACAAAAGGCAACACTGCTTCTTCTGGATGTCCCACAACACTTCATGGCCAGTTTCCAGCTCCCACTACAACACGTGGGAGTTTCCCTATTGACTTCAGTGGGAAATAGGAGCAATCAGCACCTCAGAAAACTAATTAACTTCCATGAGTCATCTGAGCTTTGGCCTAAGGCCTAAGCTGACTTGTCCAACATCAGGGGCAGACATCTACTGACACTGACTTTAAAATTCAAAGCATCCCTTCCACCTCTAGATATAATTTCAGCTAAGACCTGCTGTAGCAAAGTGCTTCAGGATTGGAGAGTCTCTGAAGTCTGCGGGACTGCTAACTGGTTTACAGGTTACTGTGTCTTTAGCACCTTACTGGAATGGGCCCCAGGTTCTGCTGTTGTAAACCAGGGCACTGGATTCATGGAAATATACCATCCCTGCAAACTTGCTAAACTCAAGAACAGCCATAAGACAGGCCTTTGGCAAAGAATGCACTGCTGAATGCAGTGATCTAAGCTTATATCCTCAAGTCCTCTGGACTGAAGTATGCTCTGAGGTAGGATTTGAAGATTACAACTTTCCATATGCACAACAGCCCAGCTGCAACCCTAGATCCAGCTGGGATCTCAGGCAGAGCGACTTTGTAGGCACGTAGTGGCTCCACTTGCTGATGGGCAATGGGCAGAGGTGCTGTGCTGTGGATGGGCTGCACAGCGAGCTCACGGCCAGCCAGTCCTGGCCAGTGGCACAGCTGGAGCGCACCAGTCTGTACCAGCACTGTAGTAACTTGTGATGCAGGCACCACGCTTTACACATGTCATGAACAAAGCATGAAACAAAAGGTAATAGGTTAAATATATTTTCCCCCCCTCGATGTTACATGCTGGCAAAAGATGCCTTATTTTGCATCTCCCATTAGTGCAACAGTCCTAATTATATACCTAATTCAGAGAACATTTTCACTAGACAATTTTAAGAAAAGCTGAATTTACAGGTTAAATATCCATAATATTTCCAATATGCCTCATACTTCTGCCAAGTATCGATTTCCTAAGCTGCACTGATCACACACACACACACTGTATTTCCAGTACAAATATTCAAACTTGCACCTTGATTTCTGCACCTCTTTTACCACTGCAAATAGTTGTAATAACAACACTAGCAACAAAACTCTATTAATATACTCCAAACTAAATAACTAGAAGAAAAAACCCCTACAGTGAGCTGAATTGGCATTCATTATTCCAGTTGTTTCATATCTTTAAATGATTCTAGTAAATCGATAAAGCTCTGCAAAGCGGCTGTTGTCTGCTGATTTCTAACTCTAGTCAGTGGCATCCACTCTTTAGTGCACCACACACTTGCTGTGTAGCCATTAGATGAAAGCACTATCACCTGTCAAACAAACTGCTAGAACTGTGATAAATTAATGATCAAATAGTACAGTCTGATGTACAGTAGCAGTGCCGAGGCCAGTTACAACCAGGCCTCATGCTTTAAAAATGTAGCTGACATTAAAAAAAAATCAGCCATTAAAGAAAAATGTCACAGAGCTTTAAAAAAAAAAAAATCTACTTAAAAAATGACCACATAGTGATACTCCAGGATTTGAGGTTTTACTTAAAAAAAAAAAAAAAAAGTACTGAATGTTAACAGTAAAACCTTTCTGTGTACTATGAATTTTCAAGGCAAGCAACAACGTGCAGCTAAGCAGAAAGGATGTTTGTATTTTTTTGGTAAGTAGTGCTGTGTACAAATCTGTACCTCAGAGGAATCCTCTGGTGTGTCATGGACAGAACTCTTGTTTGCAAGGGAAATGTCCCAAGTTCTTTTTCTCCCCATAATGCTTTTGATTTTTGACATCATGGGTAAGATATTTCAAGGGAGCTCCATATCACTTCTAAATATAAACAATACAAAATAAGCCTTTGCTTTTGAAGCACTTGACATCCTTTGAGCTTTGAATTTCAGCTCCTAATAACTCTTGATGCTCACTGCATTAATGTATAAAGTCCTTTTTGTGAGCTAGAAATGGTTCCTCATGTCCCTCCTGCCATTGGCTTTATGAGCTTAATTTATTCTTTTTAATATAAAATCTCATTACCTGAACATGACACCACCACTTCCATTTTATCTTTGATATAAGAACAGAGAGAAACCAAAATCAAACCCTTAAATAAAGTCTGTAATCATCTCTCACTTTCTCTTGCTGTTCAAATTTCTAAACAAAATTAAGTAAAAATACCTTCCAGAGCACACTAAGAAATGTAAAGAGCTGGGGGGGGGGAGAAGAAAATTACTTTATAGTGAACTAACAAGGGACATAATTACTTACACAAGCAGCATATCTTCTTCTTGATGATATTCCTTCATGTTTATTTTGCTATATTTGTGAAAGATGGAGAATGCCTAGGAAGAATGCATATGCTGGAAAGCTTGATCTATTGAAATAAGTCCTGAACAAAGAGTTGCCTAACCTCAGGCAAAGCATACTTTTTCTAAACTTTACTTTCACATAAGACACTCAGACTTTAAAATATATATTAATGGATTTTAAAAAAGATTCTTTCAGAAACTGAAATAATTAAGAAAAAGCCACCTCTTAGAGAATTCGCAGAGGCTGAGGATTAAGTTAGGACTTCTTGAGTCCTGATTTTAACAGAAAATTGGAGTGATCTGTGTATTAGCACATGAAAGCATCAGTTCCATGCACTAATGGCAGTTCCTTTATGCTGTTGTTGTTGGTAGAGATGTGACTTAAGCATTGACTTAAATTATGAATTTGGCAGGGATCAAACTTCACGATCTAATTATGTCTTATGGCTCTCACTGAGTCTTTTGAGGTAGCTGGTTGTAAATATCAGGACTTTTTCACATGGAACGTGTTTTTCATCAGAATCCACATCCCAGATCCTGGAGGATCTTTATGTTCTGTCCACTTACATGGAAACCTTCACTCAACAATTCAAGGCTTACATCCCTGGAAAACTATATTTTAACTGTGAAACGTCATCTGTTCCCTCAGAAAGCCTAAGACTTGTAAATATTTTAACTCCCGCGCTGTGCTTTTTCCTCTGATACCAACAATAATCAGGACTGTATTCATCTGAGGCTACTGCGCTGCAACTATTGCTGCGAGCAGCTATTAGAATTGAGTGAGAAAACTAAACTATGCAGGCTGTATTGCTGAAGCTTAATTTCAGGTGGCCTATGACAATCCCATTTCCTACTCAAGCATCACTCAATGCTTCGGGATTAAAGTGTCTTTTAAAACCATACCGACTTCAAACATTTTATAGAACAGCAATAGGAAGCTGGATTTTGCTTTCGCACCAAGGAAAGAATAGATGAAACCCTCTGAAAATTAGTGCAAATGGATATGTGAGAATTAGGCTCCATGAACTCACTGTCCAACCGCACTGGGAAAAGAAGAAAGCTTGCTAACGGGGATGAGAAATTGATATGCTGTTGAATATAGATTGGATACATTGATTCTGATGTACAGACACATACTGCAATAATTATATGAAAGGGTACAACACTTGTGAATTAAACCATCTTAGATGACTTGAGCTCATCTTGTCATTTATCCTTTGTTTACTTTTCCAGTATTACAAAGTACTTTTACATCTAATTAAACATACTTGTAACATTCCTTCCATCAGATAAACAATGCAGCTGCTTCCTCTGTCATATAAGAATGGAGAAATCAAGATAACACGGTATTTATTTTTATTCTAGTTCTCTGTCAGACACTTCACATTGAAACTCATGCAGCTGCAAGGTCTATCAGTGGTATTTCCAATCCATATAGATACTAAAAGAAGTAAATATCTCATTATCTACTTAACTATGATAATCTGTTTGCATTAAAAATTTTGGCAGACCAGGTAAGGGCAAACTGAAAGCGCCTTCAAAAAAATGACTTATTAACAGACTCTACAGTGATGAAATTCTTCAAGATAAATTCCATAGATAGTAAAAGCTAGCTTAAGCTACTGATTTGAAACTCTTACAGAAGGTTCACATTTTTTTAAATAAGTAGCAATTAGTCTGAAGGAATCCATTTATCTCCTCTGAAGTGACTGAAATAAAGAGAAATTAGATAAAACTACATGCAGAGAAACAACTAAGTGATAATAAGAATGCAATCAGATAATACTGAACAAAAATTATAAAGGCAGGACAATAATATATAGTTCATTTGCTTATTGGAGGCTTTGATTCATTCCCTGTGGTAATAGTAAAATTTAATAATATCTGTATACTTACAGTGTTCTGAAAAAAGCACTACCATTATACATTGTTATCCCTGTAGGTTGGATGACAAAAGCCTGGGGCAATACTACCATCAAAGCATGTGACATACCCAACATAAATCTTCTAATCTTCATAGGGACGACAACTGTCATTTTTAAAGTGCATGGCAAATGAAGAGGGCATAAGAAAGGAAACTTCTAATTTTTTGAGGGTGCTAGCGGTAGGGACTGTTTAAGTCTACACTGTGCTTTAAAATTGCAGTAGCAAAACCCAGGTAATTCACTTGAACAGTTGTATAGATTTCTTAATGCTTAAAAAGTGCTGTCCAGGCTGGGAATAACCATCTGTTCCTTCGAGAACTCATACTCTCTTAGCTAATATATACAGCTAATACACTCTATAGCTTATATGTGAAAAATAGATCAATGACTGTCAAAGGAAGATATGTACTATTCCAGCAAACAGCTCTGCTTAAAACTCTCTGCTTTTTTTTTTTTTTTTTTTTTTTTCTGATGGTAACTAGTATTTTTTAAGCTCTGCAAATGAAATAAAGAATCAGTAGTCTGGTGATGTCCATTTACATTTTTTTGCTCATGTAATTTTAAGTACTAGCCCTTGTCTGGTTCTCTTCGTTTCCTTGTGTTACAGAACGTGCCACCGACGGTGTGAATCACCCACCCCGGTACGCTGAATAGCATTGTCACTTTAATGTTCAACATGGAGTTTTCTTCTTAACATTTTTTCTCATTACAGCAAGACTCAGTATTGTGAGACACCTTTTGTTATGTATAGATGAACAAAAGCAGTCAGAACAAATTTAGTACACTGGGCAAGGCAACTAGCAGTTGACAACACTTAATAGATAAGATACTCTATAATAGATATAATCTTCTCTTAAATTTTGCCTTCCTGGGACTGCATAATACATGGGTCAGACAGATTAGTGTCATATGCTTTCAGATAAAAAAGTGATTGCAGAATCTAGATAAAAAGAAACAAAAAACCCATAAACCTCCCAAACCATGACTTCAAGACATGTTTTAGCCTAAGAGCTCCCAAAATAACCAACTGGCGTTTTCCCGTGGCAGCTATACCTGTGTAAATAAAGATTTTACACAGGGTCTCTAAGTCATTTTTACTGTGAGTAGCGCAGTGAAACTGTAGTCCAGGAAAGAGGATCATAGACTAATGAAATTAGAGCAGTTAATGACACTTGAAAACACAGCCATTTTAGTTCCATTAAGTGGCACTAGAATAACCAGTCAAATCTATACACCCAGCAACCTTTCCCTATATCTTAAACTAAAAATAGTGGGCTTGTTTACCCGCTTAGATTCCTTCCACTGACTTCAGTGAGATGATGACTGGACCAACAGTCAGTGGGTTTCTACAAGTAGTAGAGTTAGTTAAACATTGAATATTTTTGTTTAACCGCTAAAAAAGAAAAAAAAGTGATAAAAGAAATCATCTTTCACAGGAACTTCTTTCTGCTACCCAAGCACAAAACTTCTCCTCACTAAAAAACAATCCAGAATGGCAGAGATGACAGAGCCGTTCTCATTTTGAATCAGGCCAGAAATTCTCTAAAGAGTAGGGGTTGGTAGTTTCTTTAAGTGGAGTATGGTACTGAAAGGTGGGACAGAGACTTAGATCTGGCTTCAGATGCTGTGGCGTGCAAAATTTCAGAAACTCGCCAGGGAAGGGACGTTTTTTTTCTGTGTCTGTTCATCACAACTTGCAAAATGGGCTCCCATTCCCAAGCAGAGCCTCTGGGTTCTGCACCAATAAAAGATACTAAATAGTAAAAAACCCCAAGTGTACTTATATTGAACGTTTAAAATATATACATGGAATTTAATGCAGTCTGCATGTCATTAGTTTTAACCCAGATTAGATTCACTTGATTAGAGTAGATATGACCATTTTAGAATGAAACGCTTGAAAACAGGAAGGCTAGCTGAAAAAAATTCCCCCAAATCTCTCATATCATATAAAACTCAAGTTTTTAAGTTAATTTATAATTTCCAAAGAACTTCATGTGAAGATGCCAGTTTTACCTGATGCAGAGGTTTGAGATGATGTTTAGCAGTAAGGTAATTGCAGCAGCGGTATACTTCAGCCCAGAAACCTGGAATGAGGCTGGACTTGACAGTCAGCCAGACTCACCAACCTGGGAATATTCAGATTTCTAGTGCAAAGGGAATGAACAGCCTTTTCCTATCAGCTAAGAGCAGCTGAAGCAAATATTCTTGGGGAAAGCTGCAGTACAGTTAGATGTTATGCAGAGAGTTAGTGGCTGATGCTTCTCACTGCCCAAGGGTCAGGTATTCACAGACTCTGAACAAGTCCGGGAGGTCAGCACAGGTACCAGGACAGTGACTGCTGGCAGAGAGGACAAAGAAAGACTAGAAAGTAGGTTTCTACTTCTTTCCATCTGCTACGCTGACACATGGCTGGCTGTTCATTGTCTGACCCACAGTTTGTGCATGGGAGAATATACACACGTATCTAATACATATGTATGTTCATTAACGATACCTCAGTATATGTTTTACAGAAACAATGCTAGTCTGTTTCAGACTGAATGGACCAAACTCTGCAGACCCCTCTGTCATGAACTGTAACACCTCCAGAAGCAGACTCCAAGTACACCTGGACTCCAGTCTGTTAAACTACATGAATTAAGTTTTGCATCGCTAAGTTCATGTTAACCAGGCACAGTCCTGCTCTGCAGTGATTGAACTAGACGCCATAAAAAGTAACTAAGATGGAAGCCTTGTATTAGACCCACCGTGTTGTCAATGCCAAAATTTTGTTTCAGATCTTACAACATTGAATGCTTTTATTTAAACCCTAACTCCTTAAATGTTTGAGATCAGAGAAGAAACTCGGCTTTCATGGAGGCTTCTAGCCTTACATTTATGCAAAAGGCTCAAAAATGACCAAAATATATCCCAAAGACTCAAAAAGACAAGAAGTAGATTAAAATCAATTCAACCTTAATAAAACATAATCGAGAATGCTATGGAAAGCTGCCCAGAAAACAACACTTTCTGAAATATTTTTGTAGGGATCTGCAATTTGATTTTGTAGTACAGTGAAATAACTAATGTTTTTCAAAATGTAAACTTTCCAGAGTTTACAAAACCAAATTTGGTTTTCTATTCTTGTATCAGTCAGTTCACCTTCAAGTCTAGAAATGTTTTGTCAAAACACTGCAAGAAGTTTCCATGTTGAAGAAAGATACATGTTTTATAAGCACATTTAGTCAGTCCTTCCTGTGGTGTGGGTCCCAAGTTATGATTTTTAAATGTTTGGGTTATCTTAAGGTTCACTTGGGGACATCACTGACAAAAAATAGATTCAAACAGCAACAATTTTTTTTCTCCAAACAAATCTTGGATTTCAAGTCACTGTCCATGAGTTTCCTCCAAGGCCTTTTCTTCCCTGGCTTACAGTTTTGTGTTCTTCACTGTGCTGCTGAGGTTTTATGGTCTTTTTATATTAGAACAAATATCTTACAAACCTGCTTTGTTAAATTGCTTCAGGATATGTCACCCTTCCTGCAGGATGCTCACTGCACTGACAGAAATAGACTTCTAAGAGGCCTGATCTGGAATGAAATAAAGTAAATGTTCACATTTTTAACTTACACAAATGGACAAATCAGTCTTTTTGGTTTTAATTCAGCTTTTCACAGATCAAGCAGCTAGGATATAGATTTTCTGCTCTTTCATCTTTTTTAAAAATAAACCTAAATTGAACTCAACATCCTTACAATTGATAATTCTGTATACACCTGTGTACTTCTCAATAATTACTGAAGTATTTGATAGAGCCACCTGAAGATTTAGCCCTCAACTCTGACCAGCACAAAACAAAAACCATCAAAAACTGTGCATTTGATTTGGCCTGCGTAGAACTCACACATGAACAGTAGTAGCCTTTGACAAGCACATGTTGGGAAGATCTCCATGATTTATGCTTGCACTTTTGCAAGCATGATTTACGCAGTCTGGTGTTCTCTCAGCCGTGAACATCACCTATTACTATCAACTTACTTTTCATGTCCCAGTTCACTAGTTACCGAGGACCCAGTGCACAGAGACAATGGCAACATATTGTTCACTCCCTAAATATCCAGCACAGTGTTCTGCCCAGATGTGAAAAGGTAACTTGATTCCAATTAATGAAAGTGACTGGGTCAGCCTGTCACCTCCCATGCTCTTTAAGTGCTACTCAGACATCTATACGCTTATTAAAACCTCAGGCACTCTACATAAGCTCTGCCTTGAAACCAGTTGCCAGAGGCATCACTGCTCAGAACCTGTCTACAGGTCTCTTGGTTTCAGATCTGACATCATACAAACCTCTCTTATCTGCCTTGGCAGCACAGATCAGATGAAAAGCGGCCCCATCCTCACAGAATAATACAAAAAGGATGGAGGTGCACAATAATAAACATTTCACTGCTGCTGTTCTTCACAAATGTACCTTACTGCTAACATGCTCCAAGGTTAGAAAATGCCTACGCCACTTTTCAAACCTCCCTTATTACTTTTATCAGATTCAGAGCAGGGAACTTGTTACTAGAACCTTTTTCCCCAACTAATTGTCTATCCTGTTTAAGGTGAAGCTGGAGCACAAGCAGTAACAGCAAATGATTTCTGGAAACATTTTCACTTATGGATAATTTTTGTCCTGTAGATTGTTTGGTGGTTATTGTCTGAGTTCCCCTTGTTGGTTTTGACCGGCTACCGGTCACACAGCATCATTTTTGCCGCAGAATAGGATGGGTAACTATCACAATTACACAGCCTGTATTGCCAGTTAAAAACTAAATGTGGAATGCCTGTAAGAGTGAGGTGTCTCTGACAGAAAGAAGAAAGTACTCTGAGGTATCTGCCTTCTATCTGCTCCATCCATTTGGACTCCGAGCTACCCAATGTCCAGATGAACACATATGGATGGCAGCACAAGCTTCCTTGTCTCCGCAAGCAGTCTGGAGCCGCTGCCTGTCCTGCAAGAAGCTGTTCAATGGCCCTGCGGCGGCTCTCTGGCGCTCACCTCTCTAGCACCAATGCAACAAGCCCCTTCGACCTCAGAAAGCAGCTTCCTAAAAACGCCGTTGTAACCTGTTCCTGCTTCTCCCAACCCAGTGACCTAGAACAACGGCCAGCCCGTCTTCAAGAGATTAAACTCTTTTTACTTATACGGCGTGCAGCGTAACATTCAGGTTAGGCACATAAGAACAACAAATGGTCTCTTAGAAAGGCTTTGAACTTTATTTCTTCTTCAAAGCAGTTTGGCTCTTGGAGGAAGTGGTTTAATAACTAAACTTGCCAGCACAGGCAGGAAATAGTATTTCCTATGTACATCCTGGCACCAAAACTGGATTGCAGTGGGAAGAGTTTCTGATTTCCTTTAAAAAATGCAGTGGGCTGGGAGGAGCAAAGCATTGCCTTGGAAAGGAGTTCACTCATTTGGATTTTCAATTGGTGTTTCAGAGAAAGTTTGGATCTACTCTGTGGTAAAAATCAAAGGGACGAGAGCCTTTACCAGCAGTGAGTGATAGGGATAGCTGGAGTTCTCCAGCTTTAACAAGAACTCGTGTTTATTATTATCAGAATTTCCTCTTCTTTTGCAGGCTCATTCACAAACTGGCTAATGGGTTTCCATAAATACTAACAAGTGCTGCCTTAAGGCTTTGTTGTGCTGCAACAACAATAGGGAACAGCTGCTCCTGAATAGCCGCACAGTTAATTATACTATATACCTACAGTATGTCTCCATGCCCTACATTAAGAGAGCTATTGCACATGTACCTACCGTCCATATAACAATGGAAGACATTCAAGACAGCCCAACACATTCCAAGCAAAACAAATGGGAACCAGACTCAGATGCTCACACTGCCCTCACTGCAGGAGACATGAAAAGCAAAACAAAACAATGCTACAGCAATAACATTATCATCGCAACAGAATAAGTTTGCATGTATTTTTTCATTTGTGTGCATATCTTTAAAATAAGTATTAGATAGTCTAACATCTGGTTTGTCAAAGAAGTTTGTCAGGTATTTCACAGATGTGTAATACTTTTATTTTTACAATCTGGAATAATCACAGTCTGGCATACAAAGAAATAGCTTTTATAATCACGTTCCTCACCCAAATACGTCCCCATCTCCAAGATATGCACATGAAACATTTAAATTAAGAAATAACTCTAGGATGATAAAACCTATACTTATAAGTGGTTTATATTACAATTTATAACAGGCACATTTGCTCAGATCTTGGCTTTCTTTAATAACTTTTCAATTCTTAGGCCCAGCTGGAAGCCTAAAAATAGGCAATAGAAAATTGGCATGTTTTGCTCAAGGTAATTGAAAGGATACCATGTTAATCTCACCAGGGCCAGGTTAAAGCAGTTCTGCAAGTCTCCAGACGAAAAAACATACAGCATTTACAAAGTACATGTTGGCAACAAACGCAGCCGTTTAATGTGGGATTTGAAATTGAGAATTTATCTCAAATATCTTCTATTCTCAAGATTGATCAAGATTACCAACATTTCTCTCAAACACACTCCAATCTCAGCCTGTTCTCTGACTCTGCCCTGGTTTTGTGACCATGCCTCCACTAGAACATCTTTTAAGATGCTTGAACCAGTGGTAGCCAAAGGCAGAAATGATAGCAACAGTTGGCTGGAGAAAGAATAATGGCAACCCCTGACACAAAGCTAGGTCTATCCAGAATTTTGTTCGAGCCCAACTTTTTCAGTGGCTCACTGTGCAAGGTTAGGAAAGTCATTTCACCTCCACAGGCCTCAGTTTCTACACACCTACTATAATGCTTGAAATGCTGGCCTGCAAAAAGGCCTTCATAAAGAGATGCTCTGTAACCCCTGTATAAGAGGTAGTTTCCATAATACTTTTTTTTTTAACATGCGATGGTACTATATTTCAGGAGAATAAAGAAAAATAAAGTTAAAAGGCCAGTCTAAATTAACAAGATAAACATAATCTAACTGCTCTCAAGTCATTCCTCTGAAACCTAAATTGAAGTAATTGCCTTGCCATCAGTCACTAAAGTGTATTTCAAACAGTTGCCCTGTTTTCCTCAGAAATAGTTACAATAAAAAAAAGCACAAATATTTATGGTTGATCCTATGAGATGCTGACACTAGGTGAAGCAAGGATCTTGTAGTTGGTGGGCAGTGATTAGAGCCAAACTTCAACAAGTATTTAGGTACTTACAGCTGTAGAAAATCACATCTCCCTTACTTGTCCCATGAAAATACTGCCTTAACATCTACAGCCTGGGCCAAGTCACGCACTTCCAGTGAAGCTACAGTAATGGCATCAAGTGCAGCTGCATTAGACACTACTCAGGAAGGAACTGTTGCTAATAAGCTGTAATTTAAAATTCTTTAAATTACAAAGTACTCTTTTGAGTAAAACATGACATCTCTGCCAGAGTTAGGCTGCCTGGCCCTGGATGCTACACGCCGAGGTTACGTGTGAGATGAAGCTCCATTAGCAGAAGCCTGTCATTATGGTTGAGCTGAAGGTCCTGCTGAGGCGCACCACAGGGATAGACCTCGGGAGAGGTGAATCAGCTGCTGCTTCTGTTTGCAGCACTAGCTGGAGTTCATAAACTTTCCCCTGACCTCTCTTCTAATTCAAGGCTTTGTGGTTTTTCAATGATTTAAAATTTTAGCCTGAACGTGTATATATGCATACGTGTGTGTATATAGACATATATATATATAAACTCTACTGTGCTAAAATTAGGTTCTCCGCAGCTAAAAGGACCAAGGGACAAAAGCAGCTCTCATTTTAGCCTCTTCTAGGGGCCAACAAGCCATCCCCTTCCTGCTGAGTGTTACTAAAAGCAGCTTCATGTCAACATGACAGATGTAGGGGTGCTACTGTCTTAGAGCATTGCTCAGCTTTCACTGTGAACCCATTACTTCTGGTTGCGGCAATACCCGACTCAGAGCTAGTACTGGTATCTCTGCAACAGACTGTACGTGCTGCGCAAGGCTTGCGACCAGTGTGCAGCCCACCCAGCTGCCTCATCCCTGGCTGTAGACAGGGGCAGGGAAAGAGAGGGGATAAATCCCTCTTGGGCAGGATTTAGATCCCTCTGTCTCAGCTGGGTTTCCCTTTGCTTGGGAAACCCAGATTTTCTCTTTCTACGAGATCCGTGCTGCATCCATATTGGCACAGAGGAGAGCCTCTGCTCAGTACTTGTGCTGAAATCTTAGTGGAGAGTTTTTCCTCGGGACAGCATTGATATGTCCCTCACCACTCTGGGATGAACAAGTGCTCAGATGCAGGAGTTATAACCCCTGTACAGGTACATAGTGAAGAACAGGAGACACTAAATGAAAAACCCATATACAGAAGCCTGAACCTCTCCTGTTATCAAACAAGGAACAAGATCCCATAGATAACACAGCTGCGTGCCACCAACCTTTGTTTTCACTTTCTTAAGAGCAGAAACTGAAACTAGAACAGAAATGTCCCTTTCCCTCCACACAAACAGAGCATAAACAGAAATATTCATAACCCTATCTGATACAAATGAAGCAAGGCATCTTTTTCCTGGTTTCCTAGGATAATCTGAGGAACTGACAAATAACCCATGCAACAGTGAATTTGAAAAGAAAGTTGGATCAGTTAAAAATGGCTGTATTTTCCTCGTCATTTTCCTACCAGAGCGGCCAAGCACTCCACAACATTTACTGTCTGATGCTAGCACATGTTGGCAAAACAGAGAAGCACAAAACATGCGGAGAAGTTTCACCATCTGCATTTCACAGCTTCCCTCTGTGAAGATCAACACTAATTGCAAAAGTTTTCAGACCAAGTATGAGGATTGAACTTGATTAATAAAAAGTCAGCATTATAACTGTGCATGTCTTCTAAGCTTCCATACCTTTTCAAGTAAGCAAGTCAGGAGTTCTTACTGTCGCACCTTATTATTTGCTCAGGTTGCAATTCAAAATACGCTTCGTTTCTTTTATTAGGCTCAGGTCCTCCGGTTACAAAGATGAATCAACCCACCATTCTTCCAAAGACAGGCTGGACCTACTTTAAGCTTTAAACACATACCTCTTCACAGTTCAAACACTATACCACATACAATTAGCATGCGAGACTTGCTGCCTGAGGATATTGTAGAGGCCAAAGAGTATTAACACGTTCAAAGTAGGATTAGACAAATCCATGCAGGATAAAGGTCCATCAGTGGATGATCACTAACCACTATTATCTGAAACACACAGAACATGTTAGGAGAAGCACCGCTGTGCACAACGCCTGTGTCTTAGCCTCTTCCTGGGCACTGACTACCTTACATGGTCCAAAACAAAACACTGCTCTGGAAACAGACAAGCAGCTCTTATAGTAAGCAGAAACAAGAACATGACTGTAAAACTGTGAACCAGAAAGTCAATATGGACAGCAATGAAGGCAAAGAAGCAAAAAAAAAAATTCTTTTTAAAGTAAACCTTTATTGCCAGGTATAAAAAATTGACTATAAAACCATTCCATCAGTCCCCTTCCTTTATTCCCTATTATTTATATTGTTTATTTATGCAAAGAGACACGGGCTGGACCTAGCTTTTATACCACAGCTAGTGATACTTGCCTCTCTGCTCAGAAGTCAGTTACAGGACAGCCTCAATGGGTTTGACTTTCAGGAAAGCCACCCCTGAAACCTTGTCTCCCTCAAAGCACCTGAAGTTGATCTCTCAAAATGAATTACCACCCTGGCCCACAGCCTATTGCTACTTCAATTTTTAGGTGTTCAAAACTCAGCCTACTCTCAAAGCAAATGATTAGTCTAAAAGAACGAGCCTGTTCCTGGGTTATTTTCTCATTATTTCTTTTAATATGGTTGTTTCCTTTACCTGCTACCATAGGCATTTAAAAGCACTTCATTTTTTGAACATTTTTTTTTAGTGGATGGAAAATGTGCTTTTGAAGTATTTCTGCTTGGAAACATTTTCAGAAGATAAAGAATACTTCAAGACTGATTCTATACCAATGCAACATTTTCATTTAAACTAGACAAACAACAAAGTGGCTTAGTGTTTGTTTGTGCCTTAGTTACAGGCAACAAATTTAACAATAATAAAAAAAATAATCCTGCTCAGGTAGTTACATAAATACACAAAAATAAGACTCGGTGCTGGCTAAATTCAGAGTAAGACATTTAAAGTAAGACATGCGCTTCCTCCCAGTGCCTAGGAAGTCTGAAATATAATTATGCTGTAGTGCTATTAAAGCAATTTGAGGCTCCTAAATTTGGGGAATCAAACTGACACGCAGGTGATCAGGGTTGAAACTGTATCAAGTTATGCCCACCCATTGGTCAGAGAAGAATCAAAAACCATTCTACTTTCATTTGATTAAAAATGAAGCAATCCCAGTAAATATACAAACATTTTGGATACAACAAAGTATTTAACCTGCTGTCTTGTTCATATATAAATTTATATTTACATTTGTAAAACACGGGTAGCATTTAAAATATTTTAGGTGTGATTATCAAATCACAAGGGAAAATGCCATTGAATTATGCCATTTTGAAGAAGTAAAAATATTTCATTTGGAAGGGAGGGAATGGTGTTCAGTTTTTCTTCCCCCTGAAAACGTTTACTAAAATCAACATAATTGAAGAACCATTTCATTTGACCCGAACAGAATTATTTCAGGAAGTAGAGGGGAGGAAGTACCAATCAAAATATTTAGTCCAATTCTGTATGCTTTTAAGATAAGACTTTCTTTCTGATAATTTTTTTATTCATATCTCATATTTTTTATTGCTCTTGAAATCATGCAGCTTGAATGCCTGGCTTGTATTCTTCTGCAGCTACTCATGATGCAAAATTAGACATATTCTTTTGAATACATCCCTTGAGGGGTTGTGGGTGGATCTTGCCACTGGATGCTACAAAATATCCCCAAATCAAGAGCTTTCTGTGTTAAACAATTCAAATCTCAGGAGACCATCCAGCCAATTTACCAAGTATAAATATAGTCCCTCTGCCATTCACACTGAGCGCAGTGAATTCCATGCAAAATCCCATGGGAACTAGAAGAAATATTTTAATGTTCAGCAGTAGTCTTTAATTTTGCATTCAAATTATGTCACTGACCACTTTTCTCTTTCCTCTTGAGGCAAGCGTCTTCCTCAGAAGGCAGGTTCCAGGATGGATGCCTCCTGGTCCTTTCCCTAAACACGCTGGCTGACCCTAGGGCTGCCTGGTTCATTGGTTTAATACCAGCTAGCGGATTCTCTCCTCACACATAACCAGTAACAGCAAAATACCTATGGACAGGGTGTGTCCCTAAGGGAAGCAGGGCTCTACGCCTAATGTTAAGGTTACTCAACACGTCCCAGTATAAGATCTTATTTCCAGTACCTTACAGCTTTGCTAAATAAACTGGCCTGAAGTCTTTCGTAATGAGGCTCTGCCTCAGGCTGTGTGTTTTGGAGAACTGCCTGTGTTACTAATAAGGCAATAATCCATATTGCAGCTCGATTAGCAGTCAAAATGGTTGACAAAACCTGTAATTATAAAAAGAAAAGTTTCTTGTGCTGACATATCAAAACAGACCTCTCAGGCCGCAATAGGGAACAGCCGCAATAACAGATTCTCTGCTCCGTTAGCTGCAAGGAAAGTGAGGGGGAGTTTGGCCTGAATAAAACATACTGTGGAAGGAAGAAATATTAGAATCAAATGCTCATATAAAAGCTTTGCTGCAACATCAATAATCTTCAAAGTACTTAACTGGGGAGGTCGGCATTGCAATGCCTCTTTGACAGATGGGAAGATGGAGGCACAAAGAAGCAGCATGGCTTCTTGCAGGCCAGTGGAAGGCAGCGGCGTAAGCCTCAGTGTAAGCACCCTGGGGCACAGGCAAAAAGGTGCCCAGGAAGAGATGCTAAACCCACCCCCCCTCGCTTCTGAGCAGGTTTATTTTACTACTGCTGCAGTAAGAAACAAGTTGTGCAATACCTCGCTAGAACTGAAATTGCTTTCTTTTTGGAGGAATAGAAAATTTCTCACCAGGAATAGCAACAGTTGTTATCTCTGGGATGTGCAATCTTCATAAAGTGAGCAAATATATTGAAGTATGAGAGCCAAAAGGTATTACACTGAGCAAATGCTCTTTGCAGGGAAGAGATACTAAAAACACACAGAGAAATAATATCAATGGTGTAATTGAGGGCGCATTACCGTAACACCAGACCCTCTTGCCAGGAAGCATTTAACTAATGCCTCTACAGGCCTTCGACTTTGGAACTGCCCTTCCATGGGGCCAACCCTGCCCTGGCGGAGGTGCGGTGCCCCGCAGGGCTGGGACACCAGAGCAAAGGCTGTGACGGCTCCCAGAGGGCAGGCTGGATGGGATTCTCACCGGTGGCCTCTTAGCAGCCCAGTACAAAGCTGAGGGGAATCTAGCTGTGAATTAATTTAGAAAGGTAAGCAGACGCGCAGGCGGGGCCAGTGCCGGGCTGGCACAGGCGGCTATTTCCGAGCAGACGGTCACTTCCTCCTCCTGCCTGAAATGAGCCTCATCCCACGCAAAGTTTCCAAGCCTTTCATTAGTGGTTGTGTTAGTGTATAATAGGTATAATGAGAAGGCCATAAAAATCCAAAGTTAGCTGAAGGTCCTTAACCATTTTAAATATGGCTCTCTTTCCAGATTTTTATTTAAACTTTAATGACTGCCACATAAGATCAAGCAACAAGAAACATTTGTATTACAGCTGTATTATTTAATTCCCATTAGCTGCAAATGCCAGGCTACTGGCCAGTAGCTCAGGAAAATAAGTGGTGACAGGTGAAAGAAAAATACCCTTCCTGTACCTCCTCGAGCCACTTTAAAGCCTGAGGCTCTGCAATGTCATTTACACCTAATGAAACCTAGCGTCAAGGCCACACTATTTAGCCAAATGTTACCCATTCGAAAAAGAAAAAAGCCACCTTGCTTCTTTTAAAGACATGGTGCTCTTTCTGGCCCTGTCGTCTACTGTCTAATTAAACAGCTCCGAACCAAACCCTGTAGATTTTCTATTAACTTATATACTTCTGCTTGTGAAGGTGCCCTTATTGTCACCTTTTATACTGAGGGACCTAGGTGCTTGAAAGCCATAATTTACTTTCTGGTTTAATTAGAGCAATGATTTTCTTGGACAGCCTAAAATGTTTGGAGTAATAATCACAGCACAAACCTGATTATCCCTTTTAATTCTGTCACAAGCACAAAAGGAGGAGTGCATACATCTTTTCAGTGCAAACCGAAGTACTTTAAAGGGCTGCTTTCATCTCTAATGGCTGTACTATCATTTCTCAGTTTATTTTGAAGTGTTTTTGGTAACCCACATAACACAGCAAATGTAGAGTAACAAGAGACTCAATGCTTTCCATCACGTGCTGAGCTTTCTTACAGTCTTCAAGGCAACTCCAGGAAGTAAAGTTAGCAGAGTGCAAATTCATATCGATCTGCCTGACTTCTGGAAAAATAATTTTTCCTTCAATGTCAATTAAAGTTAACAAAGTGAGATTTCAATCAGGTTACTGAAGTAAAAGGTCACAAGAAGTGGTTAAGAGAAGCTAAATCGCATAACACACAACTATCACTTTCTTAGAGAAACATACTATGTGTTCAAAGAAAAGAAAGTAGCGTGTGAATTTTAAAGATTAGATGTAATCAAGTTTTGTCAAGCTCCTTCACCCTTAATAATTTTCTTATCTGCTTATTCATTAAGCATGTCAGTTATTTTACAAAAAGAAAAAAGAAAGGAAAAAAAGAAAGAAATCAACCCCCTTCAGGATCTGCAATACAGATATCTTCAGATTTCGCAATCCAGAACTTTGTGCCAAAAATAATCCTATCGATTTAGGGGATTAGAATTGCTTCCTAACATAGAAGCAGTAGAATCTGGCCTTGAGCAAAATTACACTAAAACATCAAAATATAAATTAGGAACAGCAGTCAATGGACAGAATATTCATGCTCTGTAGCAAAATCAAAGAAATGGTGGGTGGCAGAGACCTCTGGAGTTCTCAAGTCCAACCTCCCACTCAAAGCATGACCATTGCCAATGCCAGATCAGGCCATGGCTTTGTCCCCCTGCTGTGCTACCCTCCTCAAGAAATATTTTTTCGAATATCCAACCAGAACCTCACAATTTGTGCTGTTTTCAGCCACTGCCCCTTGCCATGTTTTCTGCCGGTACTGAGAAGACACTGTGTCATCTCTGTAACTACCCTTTAAAGTAGCTGCAAGCTGCTATTAGGTACCTTTTAGCCTCTTACCTCGAAAAGAGCTCCCTCGGCTGCTTCTTGCAGGTTGGTACCCTGAACCACCATTCATACTAGTCCTCCACAGCTCCTGCACATCACTGCTGAACAGGGACGGGATGAGGGCACAGAACCAGGTCATAACTGGAATCACTGTTCCAGGTGCAGCCTTATCAGCACAAAGTAGAGGGTAACAACTCAGAGCTTCAACGAGAACACAGACAGAGCATGGCTGTACCCTTTGGGAATAAAATAATTAACTGCCCTTTACCCAACTCTTTACCCAACAGAGCATGGTTTGGAAGAACCCTTCCACCACAGGAACCGGCACTTAGGAAGAACAGATTTACTCCATTTATGCGGGCAAACTCAGATCCAAAAGCCCGAGTTTTTTGGTCTCGCACTATAGTTTGATAGTAAGGCTCAATAAATGCAAGCAAATGTGATTTTTAGTGACTTTTAACTTATGACACTGTGCAGCACAGGAGGAACCATTTGCTTTTACAGATCCTTATCTCACTGATGTCACTTGGAGGAAACTGATGTACGTTACAAAATTAGTAGCTTTCCTTGTAGGGTTGGAGAAAGGAATGGAGATGATTTTGTATGCACTTTTGGAGTGCAGTCATGCACGCCTAACTAGTGTAGTCAGCTACCAGGATCAGACACACAAATCTAAAAGGCTTCACACAGTCATGTATTTGTAAGTCTTCTGATGTGCAAAGAAACCTAAGAATACGTGATTAGGGCACTGAATTTACAGAACTGACTGAGTCTTCCTTATGCCAGAAATTCCTAAGGAGTATTTAGGATCCCTAAATATTTGCAAACAACAATGAGGTCTCTAAATGAGGGACACTTTGGAATTTAAAATAAATATCCTATCACTGTATATTTAGAGTCTATCTGTAGCATGACAGGATTCTTGTGGTTAAAGCAGCAGCTGGGGACTTAGAACTTGTGTTCAATTCTTGGACTTGCCACAAATTTCCTCTGAGAGCCTGGCTGTTAGTCTTCCTATAGCTCTGCTCCCCCACCACAAATACAGAGAAACATGTGCCCTTTCACCTCCTTGCATTTGTAATCAAAAGCAATTAACAGATGACTTTTTCACATTATGATTTAAAAAGGCCTGTCAGCTTTAGCAAGGACCTTCAGGCAACTGGAGGGCTTCCTTCACCTTGTGCTGCTCCTACCAATCTACTCCCGTCCCTACATTTCCCGATGTGGGACGGAGGAGAGCCTGTTCCAGGGGTTAGTGCCAAAGGAGCTGGTACAATAACGGGTGGAGATAGTATTTTGAGCCTAGAAAGAGGCTCACAGTTATTATGAGTGAACAGGACTGGACACAAAGTTGTTCTAAATGTAGGATGGTTACACAGCTATGCAACCTGACCACACGCAGTGGGAACATGTGCCACAATGAGCGGTCTGAACCAGAGATGGGAGAGGAAGAAGAGCTAAAACCTTGCTTGCCTTCCAGTAACTCTGTGCTAGAAAAAGTCTGGTCCTTCAGGAGGACCTACCCAGCCACAACACCTTGCTGCTTTAAATTAACTGCTTCTAGGCTGGGTTCAGTCAACCACAACTTACAGACAACAGTGTCAAGTGTGCAAGGACTCTTCATCTGGACTTCACACCAGGCCTGCTTTCCTTCTCTTTTCCTCTTTCTTCCCTTCCAGCTTGGTTCCTCTCTATTTTTTTCCATTTATCTCTCCTTACCTCATAAGCCAAAGTTTCTACTCCCTGAGACACAGGAGCTTCCTATGACAGCTCTATCACACTGCCCTCTTTGCTTGCCAATTTCCTCTTCATTAACTTGCTTCTGTCTTCTCCTTCAGAATGTAACTTTACTGGTTCACAGCCTTCTCATAAAGCCCCACAAATAGGGTACATCACAGTAAAAAAAAACCAACAAACCAAAACTATTTTAGCTGGCTGAGACTTTGACAAAAACTTGATGTGACATACTGGACCTTAGACAATTATCCGGATAGCTGTCCACTCACACTACCGATTAAGCCGTGAACTCATTTGGAGGCAGCTACTGGCAAATCAAACAACAAAACCAACATTACTTTAACTTTAATTCACTTTGTTTATTCCCCTAGCCCACGGAGAGGTGCACAACAATATTCCAAATTCTTCTTGTAGGGAATAGTCAAGAATCCTTCCCCAGATATGTAATTTTCATTGTTAAATCCAATGTTCCCTTGGATAACAATAGTGCTGGCCATAATTCTTGTATGGTTTTTTTTCTTTAAAAAAAATCCCTCCCCCTCCACCCCAAACACATTTAGGGTTTGTATTCTGTGTTAAGAACTAAATGTTTCAGATTTCTTGGCATAATGATATATTAAAAAGAAACAACTGTAAAACATATCCAAGTAAGGGAAAAAAGCCGTTGGCTGCTGTACTACAACAAACCCTGCTTTGGCTTGAAACAAACACACATAGTACTCGTAGATGTCAGTGAAGACTCTGGATGTAAATCTCATGTTCATAACAGTCTACAAGAATATTTAAAACCTTCAAATTCTGTCTTGAGGCCTTTACCTTTTTTCATTATTTTTTTTTGAAAAGGAGAACCTGATTCATCAACATTAGGGAAAATGGCAGCAATTTCAGGTAGCTAACCTGTAAAACTTAAAAGTGGAGTTTATAAATAAGAATATTAATAGTTACAAAGTCAAATACTGCAAGTTTTCCTTGCACAGTCAACGGGAGTTGGTTCAAATCCAACAACAGGAATCAAGGATGAAAAAAAGCATGTTGGAAATGATGCACCTATGCGTAACACTGATAGGAATTATTAGGAAAAGCTGTCCAGTTCTGGTTTCCAAACTTCAAGAAGAACATCGAAACCACCCAAAACGTACACAAATATGATATATGGTTAATACTATTATTAACAGATAACAAGTTCTGGATTTCAAAGACATGGAGAACTGTCCAAACAATCCCCAGCTTTGGGGAGCTGCTGGCCAAGGAAACAGTCAGCTGTCCACCTCTCACCGAGCCCCCGTGCTCCGCAGTGCTGCAATTCAGGTCATTTCACTAGATTCAAATTCTTAGAACTGACAGTGCCTTTGTGTTTTGTTACAATCTCGTCACTCAAATTCCTCCATAAACCTGCTTTTTTCCAAATACTCAGGATTAGTCCAGAGTTATTCATTCCTTCCAGGCCCTCAGCACATTTCAGTGTGTTTCGGTTAGCCCCTGCAGGAAAAGCAGTGTTCTAAATTAAATCCATTCCTAGAGAAGCTTAAATTGCATATGTCTTTTTGGACAACAATTTGTTTCTTGGTGAAGGGGATGAGATTTTTGCACTAATTTTAGTAGTCCAGGATAAGATGTAATGTTAACCTTTTTTTATAGAAAAAAAAAATATATATCTTCCAATGTTTGCTTATGTAAGCAGTTTCATCAAACCCATCATGGAGTTACGTAGATGGTTATAATAAGCAATGTAGTATGTAAGTGTTTATAGGATTAGACCCATAGATTTGAAGCATATAAAAAGCAAGTTCTGTTTAGAGCTACTATGTGAAAACTGAAGAGCTGAATGCAGGAATAATACCAGCAGCCTGAACCTGTGTTTTTTGTAGGCGCAAGGACTCCAGCAGCAAGACCCAGATCTGAGGGGCAAAAATTACAGACCAAAGTTTAAGAATTCAGGAGTCGCAGGAGGACAAATAAGAATTTTTTTGCAGTGGCTGCAAATCCTTGAATGTTTCAGGTTCATGGTGCACATTTCTGAAAACAAAAACTCAATAGTTCCCCACTGCTTTTAGCGCAAGCAGCGCCTGATGTTTGCTTCACCGTTCACTGAGTCTGAGAATGACAGGGAGAATGCTGACATTTTGTGCCACACGTACGGGAAGAAACAGATCATCTCCCTCTGAAAAGTGCTTTATTTTCTGTGCGAAAAGACAAAACTCCGAGCTCCACATCAAATAAATCATACAATAAAAACATTATTTTTAAAGGGAATGAGTATTTTGCATATTAATATTAAATGACATCTGAGCAGAAAATACACAAATTGTAATATTCAGTTCTCACAGTGAGATGACACAGAGTGGAGGAGTTCTGGTAACCAAGCTGTCTTAAAACTACAGCCTAAAAAAAAAAAAAAAGCTTCATAAAAATTTAATATTCATGCAATAGGGACTGTTTCATTGTTATGAAAACTGATTAGGGTCAATCATAAAATCCTGGGTGCTTCATTTACTCCCTTCCCCCACTAGAAAAGGGGTGGGGGGAAATCAACCCAATGGAAAAAAAAAAAAATTAAATCCTGGCAAACATTTTCCTGGCAACATTTCAGGGGAGCTACTATTTTGCATTTGGTAAGGATGCAGTCCTTACCAGTCAACACACAGACCCTTAGAAGGAAATGGAAGGGACATTAGTAATTCAAATAAGGGGCAAAAGAGACAGAATGAAATTAAAACATGCACAATTATTTTCTAGCAAACCAGCAATGGCATAAAATCTAGTAAGAAAGGGGGAAGAGAGGGCTGATAATTTTTATTGTAAGGATGTGGACAAAGCTTTTTTTTTAAGAAGTCACAGGGCTAAAATAACCATATTGTTAGGCAGTGACTCATGGGAACAAAGACGACAATGCTATCTAGGATCGTTATACTGGTGCCTTTTAATCATAATGTTGGTACAGTTTTCCCTCACTCTGACCTAGTTTAACTAGTTTAGAAAGCTTAATAGGCATTGCTTCTTACAGCACTGTTAGGAGGACTTGAATATATACAACAAGTTCTTTTGTGAATGAAAATTACTGATTCATGGCCCGTTACACTTCATGAATCCAGAGCAACAACAGTGACGTTAACTCACTGAAGTTTCACACAACGGAATCTGAATTTGTCCTCCTGCACTTTCAAAACATTCGTGTTGGCAACTGGAGACAGTAGCACCAGCACAGCATGTCCTAGAACAGCCACCTGTATCACAGCGCGCTCAGTAACAGCAAGGCACAAACTACCCAGAAATGAAATACAGGTAAAAATTCTTAATTTACAACGCACCCAGTCAAGCAGGAAATGCTTGTTTGTTTTCACAAAAGATATTAATGAGAACAATGCTTTCACAAAAGTTGTGCTATAAAAGTTTTCGTGTTTAAACTGACAGGCTGGAAATCAAGAATTTTCAGTCTTGGAGTTTTCAACAAAAACAAAAAAGTTGCCAGTAACCACCATTTCCAGCAGAAACATCCTTTTGGCAAGAAATGATATCTTCGTTCATTTTCTTATTGAAAAACATTGATCTGTTCCAGTGATTGATGTCAACTACAGGACACAACTCTATTTTCCATGGGATAACTGATGTATTCGCTTTTCCGGTTAACTAGATTAATGCCTGCTATCATCTGCAAGTTTACAGTCTACCAAAATATAGAACCCGCTTTTCTGAACCTCTGGCTCTGAAGTCACATATGTTACCTACAGATACTGCTTGAACTTGTGCTCAACATAATTAAGTTGCTCAGCGTATTCCTGTGAGCTACACCAGTCATCGCTCTTTATTTGCGGCGTGAATTTTTCTCCCACTGTAAGCCCAGGCGGATCTATCTGAATCATTAAGGGGCTTTGCTCGGATGCAGCCGTAACAGCCCCACAAGGGAGATCCTGCCCTTCCTCTGCTGCTTGGGCTGGATCTGCTCCACGATCCCACAGAGACCAGCATAAAGGACAGTGATGAAAATGAACCATAAAAGGAACTCATGAGGTCAAGTCAGCGCGTATATTTACCCTACGCAGGATTCAGTGCTGTGGCAGGGAGCTGTAAGCCCTACTCCAGTGACTGGCTTGGGAGAGGCAGCACCTAACATCTGTATTCTGACTTGACATAGAAAAATAAAGCTATCTTTCCAGAATTATTGACCAACAAACCTATTTCACTAGATTGCACACAACCAGGATTTTTTTCCCCCCTCCCATCTGTATCACTGGCTCTTGAGAGGTATTTTCAATTATACAGAGAAAACAGACTCTTTGATTTCTCCATGTGGCTCAGTCCCAGGCTATTACATGGAAAAATGTCCCAGCTGGGATTTTCAGAAGCATTGGCTTAATCCTCATCCCACTAAAACCACTGGTAAAAACACCCATGAATCTGCATCTGGGGGAAAAAAAAGGACAGTGCTAAAGACTGTCAAAAACCTTACTATTGACACACAAGTGCATGAACTAAACTTATTACAGAAAAGTGCTCTTCTGAATACAAGTTAGATTCTGTTTTCTCCAACTGAATTAAAACTAATCCACAGCAAAAATTCTTTGTGAAGAGGGCTTTCTTGAGGCAAGTTAAGGGCAAGGATTTTTAGGTAGCATACTGGAAAACACACACACACCAGAGTAGACCACCAGGCAGCTTGGAAGGGTGAAAGTTTACTTTGTAAAACCAAACTTTGCAACTTTCAGTTTGTTAACATGAGAGTATCCTCTAATTTTATCTACAGCTACCACCTTCTCCAAGTTGCAATTGCCAAAAAAGGTCAAAATATCTTAACGTTACATTCCACCAAGTCACTAAATGGAACAGAAGTCATATTACTGTAATTCATAATTCAGAACTCAAATTTCATAAGACAACATCAGAAATGTCATTTTAACCACACTAATTCCTTCACAGTTAACATGAGTGGGTGTTGGTGCAATCCAAGCTGAAAAAAGCCATCTAATTTCAGCAAGTATACCACAAGCCAACTTGGCAACCCTCCACATGGATCAGACAAATGTCTGCTCTGTTGAAGCTGAAGGCACAGTGATAATTATCATAGCTGATACTGCATCAGTGGTAATGACAGTGTGGTTTGTAAATATGAACCAAACTAGGATTCTCTCGTTCACAAACAGGGATTTGGTATTACTGTGGGAACCCACCATAAACCTTATGGGTCTGAATGCAGCCCTTGATCAAACTAGGGCATGTTTCTCTGTAACCGGGATGTTATTCAATTGCTGCAGTGCACGTTTAATTATTCGACTTCTGGGGAGGGTGTAGAAGCTGGACAAACACATTATATGACAATCACGTCCACCAGAAAGGAGAAGAAGTCAGTACCATCGCTCCTACTGAAAACATACAGAAAATCCTATGGAGATGCTGTGACCAGTTTTCACTTTGCTAACTACCTTGCTATTGGGGTCAGGCACCTCACCAGGAAGGAGTCAGTTCTTTCCAGAACAATTAAGCATACTCAGTTAAAATCCCCGCAGGCATTTAGCCAGTCAGAAAAACATCAGAAATCCTCTCACATTAAGAACTCAAGGAAAGAGAGGAAGGATAGTCTTAATTAGACAGCAGAAGAAATGAAAATGGCTGAAATAGATAGGTATTATCCAGCTCAAAACTGCAGCCACCCAGCAAGCTATGCTAGATGCCTAAGCTTGGATTCCTGCTCTGTGCCTCTAGCGACAGCGGGACCAAAACTGCCCGGCAGAGAACAACAGGGTTTTTTGGCTACAGAACCCTTCTGCCACACCACAAAGCACCAGCAGTGTGCAGAAAACAAGCTGGCTCTGAAGGACTCGCAGGTGACCGAGGAGCCTCCAAACCATGGGAGGACTGGGCATGCCCTCACCAAAAAGCCAATGGATAAAAACCAGCTTAAAATCCCTCATCTGTGGGACCTTAGCATATAACGGGAGGTTTTCCCCAGAGGCAGTTCAGATTTACTTACACACCGTGCCTTGCTTTAATTGCACAATGAGAACGTTACTCTACTACCATATGAATTAATATTTATAAAGCACTTGGAGGTTCTTCACAAAAGGTGAGCCTGGCATTTAAGGCAAGAAATGCTACGAAATTTCCCTTCCAGTTACTAAACAATATGCGGTCATTAGGAAAGTTTCCCTATATATAGATACTGGCTTGAATAAAAATGTTTTTGAAAACCAAATTCTCCACTGGATAAAATCAAGATCAACAGAACATTTTCAATTACCTCAAAATAATGTAATGTGGAAATGCAACAGCTATTTCCTATGTTTCATTTCCCCCCTCCCTTTTTCATGCTATCTCTCTAAAATGCTAACAATCACTTAAAACCATGTGTTTTCACTTTCCCTCCACCTCTTAAGGTCACCACCAGACCATCTTTCTCCATTACAGAAGTCTTGAGCGCTTTTGCTCACCGAGAAGTTTATGCGGGGCAGAGGAGAGCCAAACAAAACTTGACATTTCCACCACTGTTTGTCGTCCTTCTGCTGGCCTTGCCAGCGTAGGATTCAGCTCATCGCACACCACGCTCCTCTCTACTCAGAGCAGACGCAGGATTACCTGCAGAATAGCCGACTTAACCTAGAGACTGGATTTGGGCTTCCCTGCTCCATTCTCCCTCAGTTGCGTTTTTGTTGGAGAACGCTGGGGGAATAAGCAATGAACTCCTAACCACGAGCACTTTATTAACCTACACAAGCATACAGCTGTGACTGAACGGTCAGACGGCTGTCAGCATCCACAATAAGAAAAATAACAAAATAGTAGAAAACTTTGTTGCTAGTCCTTAGAAGAAACAAATTAAATAGACCTGATTTGTGTATCTGGGGGTAATGGTGGATATCTGCATAGGGAAACCAACTGGGGTTTAAAATAAGAGATGAATTTTACATTTATGTCAGATTGTATGAAGCTAATAATCTTTATTATTTTATTGTAATTATGGGTCCAGGTCTCTCAGAAGTATTATATCCTGAACTCATGAGTCTCCTCTTTGATGACAGTTTTACTACTTGAGTACATTAGTTGTCTGGCAAGTCAGTTTTCTAAAGATTAAGTGAAAGTGAGAGAAATTTGCTGGAAGACAAACTCCAAACTGGGCTGGGTGGTATGTGCTATTCTGTCACTGCTATTAGTTATGACAAAACCCTCTGGTATGTAACATGCTCCGTTTACTGCCATACCATTTTTAGTAATAAAACCAAGGGGGGACCTGCTATGCACCCCACCTCCCACAGACCGCCAGCACCCAGGGGGTTCGCGCAGGCTCCGCAATCAGCCACCAACAGCTAAGCAGAGCAGTTCTCTCATCCCCTTCCCAGTTCACCTCTGGAGTGGTCTATGCTCAGGCTTGCACCGTGTAAAAATAGCATTAGATTTGAACTAAATTAGCCAACGTGGAGTTCTGTGCTAGCATAGCTAAACTGCTTTGGGTAACGCAGGCGACCTTATCAGCGCACAGGTGAGAGCCAAAGCGTGTCTCCTCTTCCCTAACTCTCACAAGGATAGGTAAGACAGCAGATGTATTTTTAAGGCCCACACACACACTCTTTCCCTCACAACCATTACTCCACATTGAAATGTAATCTTGCTTTCATTAGGAAAGAGATAGCTTCTAGCTGCAGTTGCTATATCTGGAACTAAAACGTGTGTATCATATGGCAGCCTCATTTTATTTAATTCACACCACACTGTAAAGCCTACCTTTTCCCCTCTCCTTCATCAAATGTAAAAGAGAGTTGTTGTTTGTGTATAGCATGCACATTAGCACAGATAAACTGCTTACTGAGTGTAATGATTAATGATTGAATAGTGCAGTTGTTGCAAAAATAAGTCATGCAGTGAAGAGAGATCTGAAGATTATATCTAACACCAGGGGATGGCTTATTAATCTTACTTCTTGAAGAATTCGTGAGTAAATCATTCTCCTTTATTAATGATATTTCACTTTGCTCCGTGAGACATCTTTTATACATCCAGAAGGGCAATTATCTGTTTAGGCCAGGAAACAATATTAGTTACAGACGGTGCTTGAATGTTTGATCTAAGTCACTTAAATACAAGAGGGAAAAAGAGTGAAGCACACTCCAAAGACCTATGCCAAACAGGACTGCATTTACAGGCGAGCTGTTTTCGGTTCCCCTCTATGTGGAAGTGACAAATTACGTGTGCTTTCAAGTATCAATTAATGTGGAGCTTGCATACTCAAACGATGATATAACAACTCAAGAAAAATTACATTACTTTTATGTCTTTGTGTCTGAAGAAATTCTATTATATGTGAGGTGGTTAAACATGTCTCAAATGGTTTATTAATATAAAAGTCTTTCCAAGGGAGATCTTAAATTCTTGATCACAATGAGATATTGAAGACAGAGAGTAGAGTTCATAATTTAAAAAAAATAAATAAATCTTTTCCTACATTCAAACCTCTTTTTTTTTTCTAGCTATCCGTCATCTGCTATCCACGAAAACATTGGAGGATTTAAGGTAGGAAAACAGACACCTGTTTATTAGTATTATTCCAAGAACTATAACAAAAAATTACATAGATCTAAAGATAACTATATAAATCATCTCCAAAAGGAGTTTCATTAACTATTTTTAAAGACCTTGAATATGGAAATTATAAACTTAAATTATTACAGAAATTGTGTTAGATAATATGGGGTTATCACAGAAGTTATTAGCAGAATCACAAACACTGGCAAATATCTTGCCATAGTTTAAACAATATTACTAAGCTAAGTCATAGCTATCCTTTAGATGAATAGATCATTTAAAGCGCAGCAATTTATTGGACAAGTAATAAATTGATGAAAGGCAGCATGATCTAATGAATAGGTACATGAAGAGACCCAGGTAGGAGGGGACATTTCTACATTATTTTAAAAGTACGGATTAAGGCTGAAGATAATCATGTCCTCTACAGAGATGCGCTGGCTTGTGTGGGCATTTCGCAAAGATGCTGCAGTCTGTGAGAGCTGATATTTGACAGACACCTGGCTTGCCAAGCGTTGGCGTGGAGATTTGCTCTCTCACCAAACACCTCTGTGTGTCCACACGGATGGAATGAATTAGAGCTGCTTAATTGGGTGTCATAGGTGTTCTGCTGCTGCCAGAGACTTCTGTTCAGCTTAAAGATGTAAAATGGCATTTACAGCAAAGGAACCAGAGCTCTGCCTTGTAAACAAATTACAGGTGAACTTGTACTAAGGGACCTACTTGGGTTTTGAAACATGAAAATGCCTCCAGACTGTGTTTAATATAGGTTCATTAAACTTTTTTAACTTAAAAATTATTAATTTCTCATAGTTGTAAATTCTGGTAGAAAAATACTAGTTTAATAAGGTCCCTATATTGAGAGTGGGGGAAAAAAGCATTCAGATGTGCAACAGTCCCATTTTCATAATGAACCAGCTCTGGTAATGTGGCACTTTTCTGGCAGTAACAGTCTGCATGACAGCAAGAGTCCATTTTTATCATTAAAAAACTGCTTTTGCCTGGAATCTGAAGCTGCTGTAAGTTTTTTAGTTTTAAGTTGCTTGTTGAAACAAAAGAGAAGTCATAAAAGAAACAGAACCAACCTAATAAAACTGCTCAAGGATTTTCACTTGCATACATTCTAGAGATTTCTAATTTTGATTTCGTTGGTACTCTTCTTCTGACTCAAAAAACAAGTGAGCATCCAGCTGCATGTCACATTAAACTCTATTAATATATAAGTAGAAATACTAAAGAAAATGATGCTACTGTATGTTCTAACTATCAAACAAATCATGTCTCATGTGAGAAAATACAATGAAGTCCAAATATTATGGGGAAAAAAGGCATTTTTGTTTCACTAAGGTGTACATGTTAAATAATCAAAGGATTCAACATGACAGTATAGTTATAGATAGTTATCTTAAGTGCCTTCTGTGGTGAGGAACTGAAATTAAGAACTCTAATTTCAAATGAAATTAAGAAATAGAAAACAAGCAGGTCAAAATATGAGTGCACTTTGTATCAATGCATTTTCAGCACCCAGCTTCAGGTCACATTCACATACATTTTATTTGTGTTTAGAGCATCTTTGACCAAAACGACGCAAGAACCCTTTTCCCTAAATACCTGGTTCATATCAAGATTATATTTCACTGGTTTATTTCAAACTGATTTTTATGTTACCCGATAATCACCGGACAGATAGGCTATACCTGTTTCTCCACACAGCATCCAAAAATTAAGGAAATAATGTTTTTTTGAAGCAATCTTTTTACATTCCTGGGGCTAAAAATGTATGTTGAGCCTTCTGGGCTCCTAGAAGACAGTCCCACTGAAGTTTCTAAAAGTCGTCTTTGGCCTACAATGCAGTTAGCTGCTACAAAGAGCCTGCAGCCTACTACCTGAACTGGATCTTTCCCATCACCCAGCCTCACATGACAGCACCGGATTGATCATCGTGCAGATCACGATGATCCCATCATACAGAAAAGCCTCAACAGTAAAGTCACAATCTGAACCCACATTTCTGAAACACAAGAATCTGTGCAGGATCTAAATATTGCCCTGGATTTGCTGACGGTATTTTTAAAGAATAAAGGTAAAAACTGGAGTGGCATATTTGAAGACAGCATTAACTATTTTCGTCGGCACTACTTCCAGTCTCATGCAGGCCTCGGTGACTAGAAAGGAGGGTCTCAAAGTGATTTGAAAAAGAGAATAAACGTTATTAATATTGATTCTTCTCTGAGAATTCCCTGCAGTCCTGCTCAGGGAACCAAGGTAGTGAACAGCAACAAAAATCCAACAAAAATCCAGCTTTTCCAGCAGGTGCCTGGCAAGCAAATACATGATCCCTTTAGGGACAAGCACATACCCCATCTGCCTCGTGAACCCATGTCTCATCCCACTAATCTGGAACATTAGCAGATCTGTTCAGATTCCCAAGCCTGACCTGCTTCTGAGAAGAGCGTTATTCAAATAGGTTACACCAAAATAATCAGCAGTTAGAAACGAACATCAGTTGATAGTGATTCTATCAGCATTTTTCTCTTGCTGGATTTTCTTTTTCTTAAGTAATTAAAAAGTGTCTCTGGAAGAGCAGTATGTACAGTATGTCATAAAGTCTCTCTGAACTACCTATATTTACCCCTGAAAGTGAATTCTTTATAAGACCTAGGATATCAAAGAAACGAGGGATCAAAGTAGTTTTAATAAGCAACCCAGTGTTTGTAGAACCTGCACTTTCATGTATCATGTTTTGTTCAAGTTCTTAATTTCGGTTCCTCACCACAGAAGGCACTTAAGATAACTATCTATAACCATATTGTCATGTTGAATCCTTTGATTATTTAACATGTACACCTTAGTGAAACAAAAATGCCTTTTTTCCCCATAATATTTGGACTTCATTGTATTTTCTCACATGAGACATAGATTTGATTTGTTTGATAGTTAGAACATACAGTAGCATCATTTTCTTTAGTATTTCTACTTATATATTAATAGAGTTTAATGTAGTACAGTTTTATCTACTCCCATACAACACCTTGATTTTTTTTTAAAATTTCAAATTAAACACATAACAAAAGATGGTAAAAGCTACAGAAAATAAAGTTAACTGGGCCTTAAAAGCAAAACTGGAGATTGCCCAGTGAACACCAGTATGCCCTTTAACATAGTAAAATCAATTTCTCACCCTTTTTTTAAAAAAAATCAGAGCTCTGCTATGTTTACAAATTGTTTTGTGGTGAAAACAAACTACTTAAAAAACCCCAAACTCCCATATATATTTGATCTATAGTCATAATAAAATTGTCAGTAAAGATGGAGAATTATTACACTCTGGGTTCGATGCGCAGATTGAAAGTTGAAGGAATTGTAAGACCAGACTTTATGCAAAAAGCAATAATGACAAATGGATCTGGTAGCTGTTCCAACTACACATCTGGATATAAAACTTTTTATTTTGGTCTGAAAATTACTGTACTGTCAGTTTGGAATCTGAATGAGCCACGAGTTAAAAACCTTACCAGAAGCATACTGAAATATAAGCAAAATAGACAGGTCTATTTTTTTTTCCTCTGTTTTTTCTTTTTTTTCTTTTTTTCTTTTTTTGACATGGTCAGGAAGTAGAAGATTGCTATGCTAAGTTACTGTGTCTTGAGACTTGGTAGCCAGAAATATCTGAAATGCACATGGTGCTGCTTTTGTGGTTGCTTTGAAAATTCAACAATACAAAGCCCTAACAGAGAAATCAAGATTTTACAATACATGGAAGGACAACTGTAGCATATCGCATTCTAAATGAAACAGAAAATGCAGGACATAAACCACTGTATTTGTAGTTTGTGTCTAGTACTGTTTATTTTAAGTGCACTTTTAAATATTCCTCTTTAGGCAAGTTAGAAACAAAATATTACTAGATGATGGAATTGTATATTTGACCAACAAAACCTCCAAATCCATGTATGTTCCTGAGCTGAAACTTCTTTATATCTCTGTCAGTAAATTTCACAGAATAAACCATGGTTTTAAAGGAATTATGTATAGACACTTTGCCTCTCATCTGGGACTTGTACCCTTGCCACGTGGCAACCGTAGCTATTACTTGAAAAAGCAATGTTAGGCTGCTTGGTGTAATTTCAGATGCCTAGCTGCAATTTGCAGAACAAAACAAGGAAACACACTATCGTATGTTTAGACAAATCGATGTCATATCTATAAGAAAAATCCTGCCAAGTCTTTGCAAGACTTCCAGTAGGATTCGCAGACCTAAAGAGAGCAGATTGTTATACAGAAGAAGATATACAAGATTAATTCCAACCCTGATGGGAGGTGAAAGTTTGTGTATAAATACCCAGATGACAGTTTAAAGGACCCCTTACAACAGACTGTCATACCAGCTGAGGTGGGCATTTCCTTGGGTTCCACCAGTGTGACTCCAGCAATCTTGCTCTCCTTCAGCAAAGAGCACTGGAACGGCTTTCTAGACATTTCAGACACAAATGCCTTCCTCGAGCCTTCTTGAATACCATGAGAAACAGGGAACCTGAACCTCAGCACCACAATAAGCACAGCAGCACTAACAGCAAGGTATCTTAAGAAAACATTGTTAATAGAAACAGAAGTATGATATTTGGAGTCACATAAAAATAAGATATCATCTCACACTCAGCTTGTAACAGCAGCTGTCTGTGTAGTTCTGCAAGTTTCTGTTTGATCACATCCAGTGCTCACCTGACTCAGATCCCAAACTGTGGATCTTCCTCAACACGATGTGATCAAGTCTAGCGGAGCCTTCAAAATGAAACAACAGCTCTTGCTGGAACGACAACCAGTGCTAATCAACAGGACCCGCCTCAGATCCCCCTTCCGTAATTCGGATGACATAAACATAGTGGAACTAAGTCTTCAGCTATGGCTCCCTGCAACCCCGTGGTGCTACACATGAGCGAGGGTGATGCATGAGAGAGGGGAACTGGGAAAACCAGCTCCCTTGGCTTCTATGCATACCAGATAACTTCAGGAGAAAGTTCCGAAAGAGGATTTTAATTCCCTGACAATCCGGGCAAGAGATTTCCTTGTGTTTCTTATCTTCTAAACCAGACCTAAATCAGGCTGTCATGTAATCAATGGACTATGATAGCCTGATTATCATGTAGGATAAGTGATATCTATTAGAAAAAATTGATCCTGACATAACTCAGAAAAAGCAGCAGCTTAAAGCTAGAGGCCATAGGCTCTGCACTGGCCTTTGTACATATTTAATGGATATCATTTTCCTGGAGGTGCCTGAAAACAGCAAAACTCTCAGGGTAAATCTGTATTGATTGAATAATCCTTGTCATCTGTTAGGACTAACAAAGCTGTCACAGTACAGCCACAAGCAAACAGATTTTATTTGATAACTTTCTTTCCATTTCACCGTCGAAGCACGAGTGCTAGAGTTTCAAGGGAGCCCCTTCATGTTTGGTCTGTTTTCACTCAGGTAATTCCCTAGTGGAGGCCCCTGTTTTCAGTGGCTGATTATCTGCCACATACTTAATTAAACCTGCGGCATCAGAATTACAGTTTATGAAGGAATCAGAAGCCGGCTGCCAGCGAACCCCCGATTCTGCAGGGCTTGTGCTATATTGGGAGCAGAGCCTGAATGATTATGGCTGGGAGCTTGATAAAGATTGTAAGGGTGGGTGTGCTTGAGGCTGTCCCTTGTGACAGCATCTCCCTTTATGAATACAGAAAAATTCATCAAACGGAAATCATTAAATGGAGCAGATGGGGTTTTCTGTGTGGCGGAGGCATAAAGTGCCTGGAGATGATGAGCGTTACACAAGGCGGAAGGGCAGATCAAACCAGCAGCCCTGTTGAAGGTGGACAGCGCAGGACCCTTCGCCATTGTTGTCCCCTCTGTGCACAACTGGCTTTTGTAGGCATGAAGGACGGTGCTCCCCCCAGCCACGCTCCCCTGCAATGTCCCCCAAACCTCACATGCTTCCAGTATGCATTTGCCTCCTGAAACCCTAGTAAAATGACCGGAAAAAATCAGTGTTGGGAAGAATCAAAACTCCCCAGCTCCTTAATTCCCTCATCCCATACTCTAGTGGCATTTATCACAACATGACAATTGTTTTTATTTTGATTGAATCTCTTTTAAATAGGTCAAACATGTATTCGACTTCTATTTTTAAAAGCTAGAAATTACTTTGCTTCCCATGAGATTCAGGTACCAGCAGCTCGACTTAGAACTGTATCTGGACACATTTGAGCTGCATTTTATCTGGCGATAGCCAATATTCAACCCTTCTTGAAACAAGCACAAATCCAGGCATCCGAGCATCCCTAGATGGGGTCACAAGGGATGCACATCACGCATGGGCCTTGTCCTGCCTCCAGGGGTAAATTTTACTCCCAGGGATTTCAGAAACATTTTATCCTATTTCAGAAGAAAATTCTGCCTCCAAAGCCTGCAGACAGCATCTCAATGCAAAAGCACATTTATTCACCCTAAGTGCAGTTGCATCATCTGCTTTTTTACCTATCTGTTAAGGGTCTATCTTTCACCCTCAAAGTGCCTGGAAAGAAAACGATTTAAGAGGGAACATAAAGTGGCAGATTTAGAGTGCCAGAATGACAACTGGCAAAGGTAATTTTTTTGTTTCAGTGGGAGGGCGAAATGTTGATCATTTTAACCTTACCTGCAAGTAGCAGATGTTTCAATTTTGCTTCATCTTCACATACCAGAGCTCTTTTTAAATTCTAAAGGCTAGTAATTTTTTTGTTTTATATTTCATCTTTATAGGTAGCCATAAAATCTATCAGTCTTAATGATCCTATTAATTGTCTTTGATTTTTAGCACCATTTTCAGTGATTTCTTTTCAGAATTATACATATGGTCTTTCAATGCAATCATCTTACAAACGTTATTTATAGAAAGCTGACCCATCACTGAAATACTGCCACTCAGGAATCTGGGAATTTAGCTTCACAATTATCAATATTTCCAGAAAGAAAAGGAAACCCAAATGAAAATCAGGGTTAAAAGGTTAAGTAATACAAAGTAAATAGCTCCATAGAAATCTTCCTCAGAAACAGGCTCTGTAGATTCGGCACGCTCTTAAAAACACTAGGGTTTTTTTTTAAGGATTGAAAACCATCAAGATGGACTCTGCAGTTTCTTATTTTTCAGTAATTCCTTCACCTGAGAAGGCAGTAACTCAGAATATAGCATTCCTTGCTGCTGAAACCTAGGACAGTGTCTCAACAGAGCTTTTCCACAGGAGGAGTGACAAAACAAAACAACGAGGTTTTAGACCAGCCAGAAAAGTGCTCATGACTCCATCACTTCCTCCTTTACCATATAAAATATTCCTCTTCTTAAGCACGCATGGCTTAACTGATCTCAAGTTAGTGCAAATTGGGAGCAACTCCTTTGATCTCAATTAATGTAAACGATGAGGGCATCCCTGCTGCTGCTGTACCCACGTTTGGTACGTCAGCATCCCATATTAACCAACCTCCTCCTTGGGCCCCTGCTTTGACAGCTTTGCATATACCCCACACTGCCCAGCCTTCACCTGCAGCTTATTAGGCTTCTAAATATTAATTATCAGAAAAGAAAAAAAAATAACAAAACAAAACCCCCACACTCTACTCTGGAACCTTGTTCTTCACACGTGCTAGGGATGGCAGACAGCACCTATACATGTTTTAACACAGCCCGTTTACTCAAGAAGCCTTTCATAGGGAGATTTTCAGACAACTGAAGTAGCAGAGCTTGGTTCTCTCCTAAGGAAAAAAAGAAGTTTGACATGCTTGGGCATTAACTCTGTGTGGATCTCATTTGAACCACCTTTAGATCAAAGCACAGGTTTTTCCTGGTTATGCTTAAAAAAAAACCCACTTACTTTCTGGTTTCAAAAGGAAAAGATCTGCTGACTTAGACATCAATAGCTAGCTTAAAACTCAGTGAATAGCACTATTAACTTTTTTATTTTTTATTGGGCCACTTGTTCCACTCCCACATCCAAATACTTGGAGCTCTTTGTAAGCAGCCAGAACAGAGGAAATGCAGCAAAACCCTACACATCTCAGAAACGCCATCTCATTAAGACACTGCTGCTGTACAAACTGACTTCACGTGCCCTTCTCATTCGGTTAGATCACGGTGCCAAATTTTTTAGATTCTCAAATAGAAAAAGGGAATGCTTCTGCCACGGTAAATGCTGCCTCTCTCCCCCCTCTTAGTTTCTCTGGTCTACTGATGGAGTGTTAACGTAACATGCTTGCCAGGAGGATTAAGCCTAGATTGCACACAATCTGTTTTAGGATACTAACGTGAGATACAGTGAGATAGGCAAAAGAAAACAACAATTACCTGACACATCAGTTTTTCTAACAGAGAATTGTTTACATTCCTCTTAAATTAAAAAAAAAAAAAAAGTAAGAAAATATTCTTCCTTTTTTAACTAATGCAGTCCCAATCTTTCTGAGCTTTCAAAGTATGTACTTTTTTTGTAAATATGCCAAAGTCAAGGCCTGTACAGCATGTGATCTATAATAAACTTCAAAAGAACACCTTTGACATTTTAGATAACTTGCAAATGATGATGCAGAAAGATCTTTTGCCACTACAAAGAAAGAACAAAAGAACCAACATGAAAGAGAAATCAATAAACATATGGCAATTAATAAAACATTTTCTATGAATACCCTACAAAGAGTTTTACAACAGTATAAAAATCCAACAGTTGTTTCAATGTGGATTTAAAAAGTATCAGCTGTTATATTAAGATATTCTTTTTAAGCAACAAAATGTACGTAAAATAACGGATATAGATTTTGTTGTAAATCCATCAGTTGCAGTGTTATGGATCAACTGGGAATTTTTTTTAAGGTGACCCAACAAATTCTGTAATGAAGCCATCCATTTTTCAGAGAATAAAAAACAATAGTTGGAATTGAGAGCATTTGTTTGTTGACGTATGGTTCAACTCAGCAAGTTTGGCTAGTTTTAGTGGCTTTAAAAAAAAATAATCACGCCTTGATTTTTTTAAAACACATCTATTGATTTTCTTTATAAGTAACATTACACTAACCATTAGGACGGACATTACAATACCTTCATTGTAACCTACAAGCAATAATTTATCGTCATCATAAAGACATATCTACTTGCACGTTGTTAACCTACCTTCTCCCTTTTCAGCAGTGAACAGTTCCAGTTCCATAAATATTGTCAATAACCCTTGTAAACTCTGAGCAACTCGCGAGGTAGCTTATATTGTCACGTGATCCCCATACTTTATTAAACACCCCGATGGCCTGCTCAGCCTGTCCACTCGGGTCTCCACAAAGATACGTGCATCTCTGCTGGTGGCTTGTTTGCATTCAAATATTCTAATTCTACATTATGGCAGTGGTGTCTAAAGACACGTTTTGAACTTCAGGATTAAACCAAAATATTTTATCTTTTTTTAGATGTTGGAAGGTCCAGTTTTTCTTACAAAATTCAGGAAAATTGTTTATGGTTTTGGCCTGCTTTGCTTCCAGACAGGAGAGTGAGAAGCTCGTTTTTGAGCCAAGCAGACAATTCATTTCATTGTCATCTATGCAAAACTTGTGGCTGGGAGAGCCCAGAGAAATTTGATTTCGTGACATGGTTTTTAATGGGGCTTTCTACCAACACTAGGAAATAAATCCATGAAATGGCAAAAGAATGTGCATGCAGAAAATTCACAGTGCCATAAAGGGAAGCCTCTGTATTTCTTTCATATAGTCTCTATATGCTGTGTGTGCAGGGGTGGGGGAAAGTCAGCATTATTGTGCTTTATGGTTTAGTTGACTTCCCTCACTGTCTGCAATGCAAAGCTCACACAGTACCAGAGATGGGTGGCCCAATTTAACATTGCTATCAAGGCCATTGTAGATCATGTTTATATTTTCAGAACAGCACAAAGCGCTATTTTGAGGATGACAGCAGAAGTAAAAAGCCAGAAATACCCAGTAGTGTAGCTCAATTAAACCTGCTTAAAGTTTGTGCAGCCCCTGCATCAGGCTGAAGAGAAATGGCTTTCCAAAACTCGTGTTTTGAGATCTTCTCCTGAGTGAGAGTTACAGGTGTTCAATGTAACCTTCCATGAACTACTGCATTTACCTCCTTTCAGCTTTCTAAAGGGAGGCTTAGAGTACATTTTGCTTTCCACAACTGTTACCTTTGTTCTCCCAGCACTGATGACTGGGGGAGCCCAGCCCAACAGCAACACACCTGATCAGCCCTAAACTTGGTGTTAAATCCTCATCACAGTGACCCAAGCTGGACGAACAGTGGCCCAAAGAACTTCAGGAAAACTGACAAACTAATCACGCATATAATTGCTTCTTGACTTTTGCTCCTGCTGTGGCAGGACTTAATAATAACCTCAAAGGTTAGGGTTGGAACGCACACATCATTTCAATGACTCCAGGATGACACACTGCAACAACATTATTAATTCTTGCAGGCCCGCTCCCCACTGCTTCCAAAAGATTCAAAAGAAAATAGCTTAAAAGCCCGTAAGAGGAAGCGTGTGTCAGGTTAGTTTTGCTAATTAGAACTTGGGGCTCATTGTAACACAGCTACGAACTTGTTTGATAGCTCCTTGAAGGCAGATGATTCAAATAAATATGTAAGCCAGTTTCTATAACCGCTTTCATGTCAAATTACTTAGCAGTTTTCACAAATAGGAGTAATGAATGGAAAGCATGTATATTTTGGTTCATTTGGATAATTAAAGACAAATTGAGAATTAAAGACAATGGATTAAAAAAGACTATCCCTCCGCACACTGTTTAAAAAAGGAACTAGCACTTAGCACCACGTTATGAGACTAGTCCAAAGCGCCGAAGTCAATGGGAAGTGTCTTTCAACAAGACAGTTTTGGATAAAGCCGTGTAAGAAAATTATTGGAATGGAAAATGCTTCAGAGCTGTAGAATGACTCAGTGCTCAGAAAACAAACCGCGCTTATTAACTACAGACCACAAGATAAACTGTTTCATTAGTCTCAACTGCAAGAGATTATCTGGCAACCCCTCTGATGATGGGACCCTTTCAGGTCTGTTATAAAATATTTCCTATTTTAAAAAAGCTCGGTATTATATACTTTGGTATTGCTAGACATTTTGCTTTTCGTATCAGAAATTCAGTTTTAACAGCTTAGATACAAAACCAACAACTTTAAAAATTAATAAATGCCCCACTTCCCAATATACAAATAAAGTTTAAGCCAAAATTACTAATGAAGTTGAGTAAAATGCAGTGAACGGTACAATCCCACAGGTAAATAAGGGAAGAAAACATATTTAACAAATGTTTAAAATAGCTGACACATTGAAATAAAAATTCAACAGTTTCTGAGGTAACTTGCTCTCATTTAAGCATAGATCTAAATTAAAAGGAAAGATTAAACAAGAGCTAAGTAACACCCCAAAAGTAAAATACTTTGCTTTAATCAACCAAAATGCCTGACTTGGCTTTAATATTTCTAATTTTAAAAAGAATCCCTTATGACCATTGCAAGTGACGGGAGCAAGTGGGTATGTGCCCAGGCTCAGTGCGCTGTGTGCGCAGGCTGCTTTATACAGAGGCCAGGGTGTCTCTGTTTTGAAGAAATCTGCAAAGCAAACAACCAGCACTTCTCAAGAAGAATACAGATACCTTTATTTACCAAAAGAAAATAACGTCATTTCCGAAGTAGTAAACACTCGACATCCTTAGCTAGCAGAGAATTATTTTATTTGCCTCTTTTATTTTATTTAGTCTTCACTTCTCCTATACCTTAGTTGAGGTCTTTCAGCTTTACTTTACAGCTACCAGATTAAACTGGAGAATGTATCATAATTATCCAATTCCTTGCTCTTTGCAGCGAGGCAGGTAGCCATGTTGCAGGAGAGCTTTACATGGATGTATGAGCAAAATATACTTACGTGTGTATATATATATGTATGTATAAAATCATCAAAGAATACTTGATCTGATTTAGCAACTGAATCTAATCGCAGAATTTGGCTAAGTTAGCACTCTAAAACCCTTTCAATTACTAAGTTGCATAGATTTGGAGAGTGGACTATGGCAAACGCTGGACTTTGGGAACTAGAAGAGATCCTGCCTTTTGTTCTTTACGAGGGTTGTGAGATCTCTGCCAGCCTATCCAATACCATGGCCATGCACACAGCCTAAATGGCCTTCACCCTTAGGACAGTCAGAAACCAACCATATTTCCAAAAGCCAAGGGGAGAAAACACTGTGTTCACCCCATAAGTTCCTAACTGTGTTCATGCAACCAGCTCTTAGTATTTCAAACATACTGAAGGGCACTAGTATTCAGAAAAAGAAGCTAATACTATAACTTTCTCCCTTGTAGAAAGTCATCCAGTTCTTAAAAGCAAATTAATTTTCTGTATGAAATTCAGTTTAAGCAAATTATTAAGCATAAAGTAGTCCTCCTTCTTTGCTTTTCAAGGCATGCATTAACTTCTTTTCTGAATTAAACATCAATAAAAAGGCATGTCATTAGTGTTTATTCTGAATGGTATTTTTTTATATAATTTCATTGACTTTCAAGTAAGTCCAAATTTTAATATGATTTCCATCCCTCTGTCATGTTAATTTCTCCAGTGCAGTCCATCTAAGCCATTATATAACAGTATTATAAATAATCTTCTAATATCCATTTCACAACTCTTTAATTGATAGTACTTACCAGAGCACATTATGCAGGTGCTCACTTTTTTCTTTTTTTTTTTTTTTAATAAAATAAAATATTTTAAAACAAGTTTCATCTTTTTTTTTTTTTTTTTTTTTTTTTTTTCCAGGCAGCTCTTGCTTCAGCATAACCAAGTCCTTACATTGCTGGTACCTTCTCTGCATAATGCCCCAAAGACAGAAATATCTACTGGCAACACTCAATTAAACCGCGAGACAAAGGAAGCAACGGCAATACATACTCCTGGTGCATATGTGTAGCAAAGCAACCTGATGCTTCAACAAAAACCTTTTTTTTAAATGTTTAAGTTTAAAACACCTTTGGTTAAGTTCTTTTGGTTTACTGTTTAATGGTAAAAAAAGTAACATTTAGAACAACCTTCTGCTGCCAAAACCTTAACGCTGCATACAGTGTATATTCTAGAAGACTAAACATATAGCACAAAACACACCTAATTTATTTTTGTCTGATCTGCGCGAGCCTGACCTATACGTCAATACCACTGGCACATCTAAATGGAAGGCCCTATTAGGAACTAATTTTTTTCTTTGACTTCTGCAAAAGGGAAGGAGCATCCTTCTCTCCTAAGTACTGTAGAGGGAAAATATCCCACTGTTATTGCCAAATTCTATGTAAATTTTCCAAGTCTGGATTCTGATTCTTGGCAAACTTAATTAAGTAATTTAAAGCAAGGTTGAAACTTTCTCCTGCCATGGCAGGCATTGAATAAAAAGCTGGTAAGCACAGGTTGTATTTGGGCTGCCCCATGTACAGAAACTTGATTAATTTTAATTGCTACTAAAGTTGTTAGCTGTCCACCTGAAATATTTAGACAATACCAGTGCAGTATACCCTCCGGTGAATCTTATCCTTTCTGTTGTCCAGGAATCCATCACTCACTGGAACTGAAGTTTCAATATGAAACCTATAAGTTAAGTGCTACTACTTGAATGCATACATTAAGTGCATAATGAAGCAGCAATGTGATGCATAACTGCCTGGCTGCCGGCAAGCAGGTACCAGCAAAATATCTGCTTAGCTCCGGTAGACCTGAGAGAATTTTCTGTTTGTCCACAGACACGTCAGCAGCACCCTTCAGTAGGACGTTGTGTGCCCTGCACTGTTTAAAATGAGACGTTGCCAGCTCTGTAACTACTAATACTCTCCCTTCATCTTGGTCACTAAAGTTTCTCCTTTCAACTCAACCCTCTCCTACAGGTTATACAAAGCTCTGGAGTAGCACCTTCTCACAGCTGGCTATGTTGGCCATTTACCTTTCAAGTTGCTTTTATTTGCTGTTCTAGATTTGTTTATCAAGTTGAAGCCTCTTGTCTGTACCTTTGAAGCTCTGCCATATCACTTTTATCCCCGTATGATCACTGATCATTTGCTTCCCTCCCCAAACCCTTCTGAATTACAACATTTCACACCTTGTTCCCTAGCCTTATTGCACCCCTGTGAACCGTGCTGTTCACCTCTGCGAAAATGGACTCGTAGCTTGGTAGCCACCCTCCAGATCAGGGAAAATCACACACTGGCACAAGAGGACAATTGGTTCACAAGGGAAGGCAGCTGGGAGCGAAGTGAGGAGGCTCAGAGCTGGCTGCAGAGAAAAGCGGGGGGAGCTGCGGGTCTGCAAGGCAGGGAGCAAGGTGTGGATGCAGCCTTTGCTGGGGCGCAGGCAGGTCGGTATTGATTTGCCTGCAGCATAGGAAATCAGGAGACTGGGAAGACTGACCTGAACAATTTTACATATTTCAGATAAAAGGCCTGACCCTGGGCTGGGAATAAGCAGGCATGAGGGGACTGCCTCTGGAGGAAGCGTGGGGAGGGAGGCCCCACCTGCGTACACCCAACCAGACTTCCCTGCCGCAGGAGCTGGCGTGTGCTGCTTCTCATCTGCGCTGGCAGTTTGCGGCAGCTACGCTAGTAAAGCAACTCTGTTCCTTATCAAGCCACACGTTCATGGGAAACCCTCACAGCCCCAGACACTGGAAGAGCTGGTGCTTGGAAAACAAAGAGCATTTGCTTCCAGTTACTGGAATACGCAAGTTTCCAACCAGTCAGTGGGAGTCTGGTGCACTCATACTGGGGCCTTCAGCAAGATTAGTTATGTCTTCTTGACATAGGTCCTTGAATTAGGTCCTCCTCCCTTTTTCTCTTCATCTCACTCTTATTACTAAAATAAAGCTTTCAGTAATATGTGAACAGATGGAAAGATGAAGCACACCAACTTCACCACAACACTACTATATGCAGTAACACAAAGGCAGTCATGGGAAATGTTCCCACAAGTCATTTTTCCCACAGACTTGGTCTTCAAGAAGCAAAGAATGGAGAGGTGGTTTTCTGTAGCTTCAGGCAGCATTAGGCTCATCAGCAGTGTGTTTCCATCCTTCATGAAACCATATGACCCATCATAAAGAAGGCTATGTCTATACATACAAATCCAATTTTAAGAGACTGAGTTTTAAACAAAGATCATAATTTAAATCATGTAGATCTGGTGGGATACAGCTCTTTTTAAATCATTCATCTCTCTAGGAACATGGAACGGATCAGATTTTGGGGTCATGTCATTAATACAGCCCCAACAGTGTTATGCTCTGACCTCAGTTGGTGTCAGCAGGATTTGGCCATACATATTTTCTTCTGCTGTATCGGTGCCTCAGTGTAGTAAACCTGAAATTCTGCTAGGAGAAAAAAAACCCCAGAACTTCAAAGGAAAATGAGTATTTTGATTGATTTTGTTTCCTCTGCAAGTCATTGACATTAGCTATGTTCAAATAACCTAAATGTTATAAACCAGTGATAAAAACTCACAGTCCAGAATGGAGAATTCTGAATTTCTTTCTTCTCTTTATATTGAAGATCAGATTTAACTCTTTTCCTCCCATTTCAGATAATTCAGGTGCTTAAAATTATCAAAACATAATATTCCCACCATTTTCATAAGGAGTTCCATAACGAGATTTCCAGCTTTCTGCTTGCCATTCTGATTACAATAAGCTCTTACAAAGTTTTAACTCACTAAATTAAATACTTGAGTTCTTGACACTTCTATGACAATTATACTCTGAGATCCTTTTTTCCCCCCTTAATTGCTAACACACTAATGTTGCAAAATGATATTTCACAGGCACATTACTTCTGAAGTTACTTATTAATGCCAGGATTTTCCCATAGCACTAAACCTAGGTTGCAGTTGTCTCCTTCTTCTTAGTTCTGGCATGACTTTGACCGGTTGAATCCCCAAATATGTATCAGTAATCAAAAGGTATATTTCAGTACAGGAGAACCTGTTTGGAAGAATTCTTCTCATTTCTTCTCTGCTTGTTTTATCTTTGCTTGAGATGTGAATAATTCATAGGCCTCTGTCTGCTTTACAGTCAAACGCATTCTGTCCACCCAAGACTGTTCGACTTTGTGATTTATTATTTAATAATTTGCAGGGCTGCGCTGTTGTAAGGTGAGCATTGTGACTGCTTGCAGAACTGTTACAATCTGGTCTAGTTAGCTGTCCTTTCTTTCCCTCTCTCCAAACAGCAGCAGTTATTGATTTTTTTTACAAACCTCTGCCATGTAATCCCACAGCTGCTGATCTCAAAGCTGTTACTATAAAGTAAAAGTTGGCCCTTCTTCTTGAAAACAAGAAGTCATGTTTTGATTCACTTTTTCTTTCTTTCTTTCTTTTTTTTCTTTTTTTTTCTTTTTTTTTTTTTATCAATTGTTTCTTTTTTCTCCTCCTTTTGTGCCTTAGTCAATGACAATACCGAGGAAGTGCCATGGGCTTCTCTTAAGGATAAAAATGAAAAATGAAAGCCTTTGGGGGAAATACATGCTGATCCTTTCATTACACCTGCAAAAAAAAAAAATGCCTGTCTGAAACTTTTCAACCTCTGAAACTTTTCCAATGGAAGTTGAGCTATTTCATCTATTATCTTGGCAACAATTACACGTAGTGTTGTCTCTCAATAATATGATATTTGTGTTTAAATCCCACTGCAAGTTATCAGTCACACACAATGGTGAAAAGAACCACTCCAAAAAACACAGTGGCTCCTAATTCTTAAAGATTTACTATGCTGCCAAGCACAGCGATACTAATCAGTGTGCAATTAGGGCCTGATCGATTGGCTTCAACTGACTTTGGATCAGGACTGTAACAGGCACTGAGGGCACCGGCGCAGCAGTTGTAGCCCCTAGTGAATTAACTTCTGCACAGCCTATTTTCTACCTATCAATTAATTATAGGATTTGCAGCCTTTGAAGACCAAAGACATTTTGGGACAAAACCCAAATTATTCCTTTTCTGCTAATATCAACGTTCAATAAATCTGTGGAAATATTCTCACACTGTCCTCTTCCTCTCTAGTCCATGCCTTAATCAAACAGGTTTAAGCTTACACCTAAACTGGGAGATAAACCTTTCTGGGTCAGCGTATGCACTTCAGTAACATCCTGACTTCATTTCAGTGTGAGACTTGGTGTAAACAAGCTCGTGGGCTCATCCTACGTAGGGAGGGAAACCTAGTCCCTTGGGCAAGACTGGAGTTGGTCACTCTCTGGTTACATAGCCCGAGACTCGTATGGAGGACTCAGGACCAGGATTCCTGGATATTTATAGTAGATATTTGAAAGTAAGTTCAACTGTAACTCAAGATTCATAAAGAATTACCCCCAAAAGGTACCTATTTCTTATCCCTCATTACAGTGCTGTTTTATCACTCTACTGCCTCGCACTCATTAGTTTCTGTTTCGGTTATAATGGCTTATCTTTAGTAACGACTTATCTTCTTCTGGTAGAAAGACTTTTGTACAAACTTAGGTCTTGCAAAACTTTCTGCAAATAGATTTAACTCCACCATACACCTTAAATGAGATAATCCAAGAGAACTCATTAATACAAAATCCTTTAGTCTCAGTTTAGTTTGATTAGTTACTGCAAGATGTGGCACAATTGTTGCTTGTGTATCTTGGTCGGCATGAATGGAAAGGCCTGAAAATAAACTCCAGCCTACAAAGAGTTGTAACAGGCAGGGATCCTGCCCACAGTAGAGCAGGGTTGCTGCCTTGTGTGCTAGCTGAAGTTTCTGAATCACTTTGACTATCAGCTCTGGAGGCATACTGGAGGAAGAAAATACACATCTCTGCAAAGAGAGCCTCAGCTGGGAGGAAGAATTTATTTCCCTTTTCTACTTATTCCTGTCTTCCATTATTTATTCAAGCCAGGGAGTGAAAACAGTAGGGTTTTGGCAATGCCTAATGTTTTACATTAATAGTATTGGAAAATCTTTATGATAGCAGATACTCACACTGCTAGAATACTTGCACTCTGCTTATTGCTGCTCTACTAGATTTTTTAAAAAAAAGACAGTGAAACAAAATATTGCAATAATACAGCAAACCTTTCAGTTCAGGACAAGGTGCGTAATTCCACTGTATTCCAAAGTAAAGCCCTACAAGGTGCACCTTCGTACCTTGAACACAAGAGCTGCACAGACTTAGCAGTTTTTTCTCCAGCATTTGAGAAATCTGACAGATTTACCTGCTTAAATTGTAGATTGTCTTCCACTCTCACCCACCACCCCTCAGCCCCAGCCCACAGGCTTGATTTTACACCTGGGAAAACCACTACTCAGAAGCTCTTCCTTCAGACCTCCTAGTTTGAAAGGTCTAATAGCCCAGATAAAGAAGAGTACTTAAACTTGCATAATACCTTTAATGACTCCCTGGGGGAAGCGGCTGCACAATTTATTTAACTCTTTGTACATAGACTTTCATCCTGGGTGCTTATATGTTAATGACCTCTAATGTGCAAGCCATTAGCACCTTTCACCATAATCTCCTCCCCAATGTCCATTTAGATTACAGTAATGGCCACTAGTAATGTAAAGTAACGGCTACCAGCCATGATATCATCATAATGACTTCACTGAACTTGTTCCACAAGTCTCTTGATATATGGTAATCACATACCCTTGCATATAGTCCCTTAAGGCATGGAACGCAAGCACCTTGCCCAGATCTCCAATTCCCATCTTTTACAGACGTGGACCTTCACTTTGATGTGGCTACCTCCATGGACGTTATCTTATAGTCAAAAAAGGAAATAGTTTAGCCTGTATTTCCAAGCCTTAAGCAGAAGTAAGCAAATTAAAAATCTAAGCACCTGTGTTTTCAGATAGGAAAGGGAATACTATGATGGTTAGAAAGAGTTTTGATGGAAAAATAACGTTACTGGGAAGGACAAATTTCTGGAGAAGCAGCAGATCCTTAGCCTTTAGCAGCAGAACAATGACATGAAAGGTTAGCTTGCTTCTGTATACAAGAAGTACGTAAGTATACTGTCTGCAAGTATACTGTAGACAAAGTGCTTCTCACACTGCACAAATAATCTCACTGATTAAAATAAGCTCTTACAAAGGTAGGAATCGTCAATTATGTCCTTTTTCAATTACCTTGGTCCATAAATCTATACTGTATCTTAATGATTTCCCTGCTAATAAGCCATTTTTCAGCTGAAGAGCTAGTCGACCGATTTTCAGTATGACACACTTCCCCCCTCTTTTGCCTTACACAGGGCTTAACTTTGGAAAATTCCAAGCACAGTTTGATGTGACCTTTGCAGGGCTTTTTTCCCTTCACAATGTAGGGGAGAAATAGTCAACCCTAACACTACCGACTGCGATACCCTTTTGCAGAAATAGGGGCAGAGCCAATTACACAAAATATTCAAGCATATGCCTTCCTGTAAGAAAAGTGATTGTTGTATTTACTGCAGAGGAGTAGGTGCATGCTTTAAATATGGGCCCTCATGGGATGTTGAGTGCTCTGAAGGCTGAATGTCTTCAGCGTTCAGTATGTCACGAGACAAGACCTCTGAAAAAAGGCCAATTCTGCCAGTTTCAGCCCCAGCATAATTTCATGTTATTACGTGAGAACAGGATATATATTGTTAGATGAATATACAGGAAAGAGATTTCTCAGGTTATTAGGCAGCTCTGGAACGTGACCAATCTACACAGAAGCAAACAGTTTAAAATTAACTGAGCTACTGATGGGGGGGAGCTTTCACTCCTTTCTCTTCTATTTAGAAGGTCTAAATATGTTCATGTATCAGAAACTTCTCTTCATCATTAGGTCTGGCAGGTAAATCCCAGCCCTTGGTACAACAGCAGCTAGTATGCTAGTAATCGCTGAGAGATGGATGAATAATTAATAATAGAAATAAATAACTGATTATTAAACAAGTAAATGTTTTCTTCTGTAACTGATAACGCAAACAGTTTCTAGGTTATATTCTGCTTTCCAGTGAAGGCTTCCGAACAGTACCTTTAATACAGACAAAAGCACCTCAGATAGTTCTTTCATACAGAATGGTAAATTATGTTATTGCTTTTGTACACTATTCCCAATGCTTATTGCATATTCACTTGTATACATCTAGCGCAACATTATTATCTTGTTTTGATTTTCTTTCTTCCTCCACCCATACCCCCCTAACCTCCTGTCAACAGTTGGGGAAGCTGCTAATACTGTATTGTATATTCATTATCCTAGCTTTTTCTTTACAAATATCATTATAACATCCTGCATTTGTAAAGTAAATAATTAAACGTTCTAGAAAGTCTTATAGGACACAGTAATCTAACAGATGAAAGACATCAGAAATGTGAAAATCAAATGGAAGCACATGTAATATGTATCTTTTAAACGAGTTTTCATAAAATAGGGTTAATGTGTTAATCAACCATATTTAAAATGCTAATTAATCACTGACTTAGAGTCTATTCATAAATAATTGAATGTCCTATTTATGCAGAATTTCTTACACTTGGAAATGTGTGGCATTCATTCTGGTCTTGCAGGATGCAGCACAGCATTAACGCTCATTGAGGAGCTCAGTATTTGGATAATGCAATGACGACTGCCTACTATTCAGTCGCATTTGCCAATCATATTCTTGCAATTAACCTAATCTGTCCCATCGCTACATATATCATCATAATGGCAAAATACAAAGAGCTGCATTAACAATGTCATTTTGTCAGCGTTCCAAACATGGAAGTGAGAAGCACAGAAGGTGAATTTTTGGGGTGAAGCAAGCCAGTTGTGGATATTCTACTTTTCCGCCCCTCCCTCTTTTCAAGGCATCTCCCCTTTCTCCTTTGAAGGCCAGCGATGTCCCTAGACACGGGGCAGCAGTCCACACTCAAACAGCACCGAGTTTACGGTCAGGTTTCCAATGTTGCAGTACGCATTTCTTGCTTCTCTAAGAACTCCGTCTTCAAGAACATATGGATCAGCCTTCATGTTTACACCCATGAGCGGTCATACTGGCTGCAATGTGAGATCTACACATACGTGTAAAGGTGAAAATAGTGCTGGTAAACACAGCACCTCCAGTTTCCAGCTGAACTCAAACTCATTTTGAGAGAATGAAAGAGATGATCCCTGACAAAGAATGTGAACAAAATTCTCACAGAACTAGCTGAAAATTTCTCTGAGAAAATACATGTCAAACCATCAAGCCTTTATGATTTTGATGAAATTCTCAAATGTGGATTGTTTTAAAGCTTCACAATTACTTAAAATGGGTGTACATATACTTCAAAACAAAAGAAAACAGCAGTCAGGGTAATATACATTTTCATGCTAATAAAATGCTAACTCTCAAAATAAAATTACAGTAGCACAGGAATTATCTGAATCCTCAATGCATGTCCTAAGCGGGAGATTTTTTTTTTTCTTCTGGTTTCTCTCTACTTTGGTATGAAGAAGTAAATTAGTCCTTGCCTAATGTGATTTAGTGGACAGGCTGGCAATGTAACTTGTCATTAAAGAATGAGAATAAGAAGAAGAATAGATCCCTCCTTCTAATCCTTTTTGACAGCCTAACAGAATACCAATTTACCATTTGATGAAGGCTTCAGCATGTTATGAAACCTCTACAGGGACTTCAGAGTTCTGTACAGAAAGGGATGAAGATGAGAAACAGCCAAAGTTGGTGGGGAAAAAACAGCTCTGGAACAGGAGCCGCTCTATAAATGGCTGGTTGCAAGCCAGTTGGCATCCTTTAAAATTTGGACACTTCAACTAAACCAATGCAGAGAAAAGGAGCTGGTGGACCTTGTGGAGAATCACTCGGCATTAAAAGAGAAAGTGAAGGCTGCTTCAAGGGACACAGAAAGCTTTCCAAAGCAAGCTTGGGCTGAAAATTGCCTGTCAGCATGCTTGGGAATATTTGATATGGTTGGTCATGTTTCCATGGTACAGCAGTGTGATTGTCACTGTTAAACGATACATCTTTGCCTTTAAGGCCCTCTTAATAAAGGACTCACAATCCGAACACATGACTCCAAACCAAACACTTTTCTTCTTTCCCCTACTGGGTAGGTAGTGCCTACCTGCACAGCTAAAGCTGACAAGGGGCAATTCTAAATTCAGTAACTGTCTTTCTCCCAAGGGAACAGCCACTGGGCTAGTGCAAGCAAGTAAACAGCAGTCTAGAAAAGAGCTAGTTCTGAAATATTTTGCTTTTATCATTTTACCCAAGAAATACTGATTGACACTAAAGTGGAAATCAGCATCCAAATGCTTTGGAGTTCTCACTTTGGAGGAGTTCTGGGGCAGTACCAATTTCCTATTCCATTCCTATTCCCAAGGAAAAAAGGCACTATTTTTGAAATGCAACTTATTACCAGCTCTCAGCTAAAGATATTTTTCAATAGTCCTTTTCCCTTAAGAACCTAATTTAAAAAACTGAACTTAATGAGCATTGCTCATAACACAGCAACATCCTATTTTCAGCAACAAGGTAAACTGGTTTGCAATCCAGATTACTCTTTCCTGGCAGCTCTGTAATTCAAAGAACAGCGACAGTGCAAGAAGCAGCAATTCTAGTGGAAGTGATCCTTAGTCAATACGGAGATTTTGGCAGCAGTGAGAAACGCAAGGTTCTCCTGCAGTCGTTACGCCTTTTGCCAATCATGCATGATGTGGTTAATATGTTGATGATATCTCTCTCTAACATATTGAGTTAGTGTTTGTGTCTATCCGCTTCCCTCTACTGGACAAAATCAGAGCTGTTCAAGTGTTTATGATATCTTGTCGTTATAAGTGGTTGGCCCAAGAGAGGGATACGTGCCCTGTGACAATGAGCAACTACTAATGGAGATTCTCCTTTAGCTCAAGTGATAGAAGCTTGTGCTGTTGGAGCAGAAGGTCACGAGTGTAATTCTTCCTGTTAAGTTATGCTATTAAGCTGATAACCATGATGGCTGCATGCCAGCAGTGAACAGATACACCTCCACCCTTTGTGTTCTGGGTTAGCACTGTTCAACCTCCTTTAAACTGCCTTCTTTTCTCTTGTCTCCAAGTTCCTTTTTTTTTAATCAGAGATGAAAGGAAAAGAAAGGGGAGAAAAGGCTGAGAGCTCACTCAAAAAACTCAGAAGAAACCTTCGTGTGCTGGTGGGCCAGCATCGCTTTCTGCTCTACAGAAAACAGCCCATAGTTATGGCAGAAATTCTAAGAGTTACTCTAGATGTTACTTGGGAGTTTGCTTGTCCCCAAAGAGTGAAAAAACACAGAGCCTTCTCTGTATCAGTGTATAGCTCAAAGGGGGCTATGATGGTGTTAGATGCAGCTTGAAAAGAGACTTTTCTGTCTTTCTACTGAAAGCAGGGCTTCTTGTGGCGTCCCTCCCCCTGCAAGTCAGACCTAAGGATCAAGGATGCACAGTGCTCGTTGTTTTCATGCCCTTGATCTCTTGCTCCAATTTTTTTTTTTTGGTCTCCCAAGCTCGTTTCTCTCTGTTCTACCCAACACGTAACAAGATGGAAGTGAAAATTTACTTCCTTTGTGAGCTTTTGTGCTAAGTACCTAACACATTGCTTTCCAAGTACTAGAGTGGTTGTACAGGGTATTTCAGTCCCAGCCTCTCTATTTCAAAGTCATACTTTAATCTGGAATGTCAGGTAGAACACGAAACAATATTAATCTATGCTACATAAATAATTTCCTTCAATTATCAGGAAAGAGCAGTAAGACATGAATTTTCAGGTTGATTGAGTTTTAATCTCTAAGTTAAAAAATTAATAATTCAGGTAGGTGAGTTGTTTTTTTAAACAGAAAATTAAAGGTTTGATTTTTCCCTTCCTAGAGAAAGGAGGGGGGGGGAAATAATTTGGATCCAACGGTCAAAGAACATTCATAGGTTGGAAATGTGATGACTATGAAATTATTCACAGAAGGAAATACTTGGAATTCAATGCAAGACCCCCAGATTCAGCACAAAACACAAGAGATTGACAATCTATTATGAATGCCTCACATCACAGATAAATATTTCAATGCAAATAAATAAAGGATGCTGAGTGTTTCTCTTCTGAATGACTTTTCACAGCTCACTGAACACAATAGTTCTGGGACTCTTCTATGTCCCAGACTCGTGTCCAAACTTTGGCATCCCCAAAGGCTTCCTGTGCTGAGCACAACCAGGTTACACTGTGATTTCAATTTGGAGTTACAAAGAACCAATTAATCAGTTTCCCCCTAACAGAATGTAAAACCATTCTTTGGAGCATTAGGACATCCATGGACATTGTGAAACTGGCCTGGTTTTGTTTTGTGCTCCCTTGTAATTACTATAAAATGTACCATTCTTGTCAAGCCTAATGACTATTCTTTTTGGTGGAGGGGAGAAAAAAAGACAGAAGACAATGATGTCTCTAAGCATATGGCTGGTTTATCCTGCAGATGGATACAAGAATAAACTAAGATGTACGCCTGGTGAATTGTGCTCAAATAAAGCTTTTCTGTTACTGGTTTCTTACCTGCCACTGTGATTATTCTTCTTGATCTGTGTTGTATGCCAAAACCCCAAAAGAATAAAAATATTCTGTGCCAAGACTGTTTTTCCCTTGTTTCCAAGCAAATGTTTTAAAAGGATACTTTCAGAAGAAAGGGGATTTCTTTTTTTAAATAGGGACCTGCTTAAGTGTTTTCATCTGTTAAAAGTAATTGTATTATTTTAACCACCAGCAGGAAATTCCATGCTGCGTATTGCTTCATATGAAGCCATTTGTAACTTTACAGCTTTTTAATTTTGCAGCAGCTGCATAGAAAATGAAAATGACCATGTAGAATTACATCACTCATGGCTGCTTCTCCATTAAAACAATATAACTAGAAAATGTTTGCATGTTCACAATAAATGCTGAAAAGTGCATTTGAGTGAACAGAAACATTTTCAGGACTTGCAAAGATACCAAGCTGGTCTAGAACGCTTTCCCTTTAAGACTCTAGCAAATGAGAGCTCATCATTACTCATTTGAACTTTAATAAATCCTTTTAAAGAAGGGGACAGCTAAACTCACAAAATTCAGTGTTCCTCCGATTCTAACTGTATGGAAAGAATTGTGTGGAAAATTTGGTTTACAGTATTAACTGATATCGACATACAGGGTTGAAACGTCTGCAGTGGATGCTGGAATACGAACAAAATTACTATTTCATAATCAGATTACAGACACATTCTAAAATTTTTAAAAGCAACTGCTCAGCCATATTTATTCTGCAGCCCAAGACCTATCCTTGATGTAAGTCTGATTTTCATAGCATGGAGGTTATGTACTAAATAGAGACCACACTTCTTTCAAGTATCCACAGCCTTCAGTATCAACATATTGTTACTCTCTTCTGAAAATACTGAGTACTGAAGACACATCAATGAACATTTATGATCAACTGCTAATTCTTGAGAGTTCTTTGCTGCTCATATACCTTCTGAATCATGACTGGTGTTATCTAGGCTGGGGAAAGAGTGGAAAGGAGAAAGGGAAGTTTGTTCCCTTAAAAGATGACAATATTGAATCCAGATGGACAATATTTATAATACATTTACGGACTTGAGACACGCAGCAAATAAGAAAACATGCTCATAAAATATTTATATGTGAAACACGTAAAATATACAAACACTACAATACACATGTGCACACTACTGGTAGAGAACTACATGTTCACATGTCTAGACTACTAGCTCTGAACTACTTTCAAGTATAACTTGAATATGGAAATATCTATGAGAATTCGATCCTACCCCATAGAAGTCTCAGAGGTCCTACAGAAAGGTAGCATGTAGAACTATGTTTCTGCCCAACAAGTTCAGATTTTTCCTAAAATGAGTTTTGCTGTTTACGGTATTATTTTGTAACCCAACTTCCAGAACATGTGAGTTTCTGCCTACTAGCTCTTATTTCTGTTATTTTTGGCTGCAAAATCTCTGTTGTCTGGAAGAGGTATACTCACACTGCCACCTCTCTGGAGCAAAGGCATGAGTAGGATCTTTTCCCCCTGCCGGGTCACCTACTTTCATGAAACTTAATATTACAGACTTTACTTTTCTGTCAAACATAATGAGCAAAATGGTTCAAAAACTATTAGTGGAAAACATGTGGACAAAAATGTATATAATTTCCTTGGGAAACCAGATTTAACAGAAAAATCACCAGCTTTGAAATTTATAAGTTCTAACCATATGGATTTGTGATCTAAATTCACCTGAAAGAAGGTTTTGCAGCGGCCTTCAACCCCCATTGCACAGCAAAGCCCAGCCTTGAGCAGGAGTTAGATTGGCTTAGATTTAGGTCTCCAACAAAGGCTCTGCTCCAGAAAATATCTTAGGAAAACATAAATTAAGCCATATTGAATTTTTCATAGATTCTGTGGTCATCTTTTCAAACAAACAGCGGCAAGTATCAATTGCAGAAAATTACAGCGGTAAGAACCGTGCTGATTCACAATGACATGACAGCTCAGGCCACTTCCCCAGGAAAGCTGGCCAGGACACGGAGCACATCAGGATTTTTCAGCACAGGAACAGTCAGTCAGCGAGAAGTTCCTTCCATGTTCTGTGCTGTACTTGGATCAGGTAACTAAGAGTTATTATCCATAGTACAAAATATGGGAAAGCATATAGGGCAAGTGTTTCACACAATTTTCTGATACGCCTTTATGTGTGTCATAAATACTGATTGTTACCAATTCACTGCTTTCCTACCCAGCTCTCTTTAATGGGGCAAAATTAATATACAGCCACAGCATTTATACACCACAGATACCATCCTACAGGATTCTGCTCTGATAGTATGGGAGGTGAAATTCAATTATCAGACATACAAGTTAGGTTCCTATTTGATGCCTTCACCTTAATCCAAAAATATACATTTGAAATCAATTCTTTCTGTTCAACATCACAGGAAATTACATATATCCCAGAACTGATTCAGATATCAGTTGACTCAAATTATATTCTTTAATGCACTGAAATACATATTTTGGTAATGACACCAAGGAATAAGGGAAAACAAGATGAAAACAAGACTTATACTTATCCCCGATATGCAAAAGCAAGATTTTTTTTTTTTTTTTAAATTTACAGTGCCGTTTTACATTGATTTTTGGTATGAGAAAGATCTGTCAAGTTCTCATTCTAAAATTTTCTACCATGTATACTAAACTTCTAAAATACAAAAAACCTGCTTTATATTTTCAGTCTGGCATAATTTCTCTTATGCCTCCACACAATTGTTCATGTTGATGCAAAGCATTCATTGCTTTCCTAAGTGTGAACCTGCCCATACCTGCACAAAGCATTTTCTGAGAAAAGCTCCTAAACTCTAACACAGCACAGGAAAATAAGGACGGTATTTTGTATATGTGCTTTTTTATATTCAGTAATTGTTAACATGGCTGGCATTACTTTTGCAACAAGCATACACAAAAAAAATATCAGTGTAAGAAGTTACATTCCTTATTTTCAAGATGAACCTTTTCAACCTCTGCCTCTAAACAGGGTCCTTAATTTGGACAAAGCATTTCCACCCATTCCTAAGCCTATCCATACACAAGATGTTCAGCTTCATGTAACACTTCTGCTCCATCAGCATCACCAGCACAGAACCACAGGTTCAAGTGATGTCCTGAGTCGGGATAGCTTTCCAAGCTAGGTCAGACACAGACAATTGCTAAATACGTCTGAAAACCCCATCTGACATGCCGAAAGAATACTATCCTTTTCCATTTATCTTCTCTCATTAGTAGAATTTTCAGGTTTCTGGGGTGTGTCATGTATCTAACCTAATATCATACGAGATCCACCTGCCACAGTACTTTCAGATAGCTGCTTCCAGTGTTCTCTGTCAAGAAAGCTTTTTTTTATGCCAATAGCATTCAACATGTTATTGCTTCACATAAATGGCTACAATTTCTGATTTTCTTACATTTTTAATAAACTTCCAGGCCAAATGAAAAGAAGCAATATTTGGTCCTTTTTCTTTTTTTTTTTTTTAAATACAACAACAGTTATTTCTACTACACATACTTCCATCCTGCTGTACTTTCAGGACTTTACCATCACGTTTGTTATGTATGACACAAACCTTAGCGGTTTTCATTTTTTTCTGTTGAAAATTTTTGAAATATTTTGTTAGGACTACCAAATAGTTCCCTATTTTTCTGAAGGTGTACCTGATACTGACACAATATCATCCTTCTACTCATTCACAGTAATTGAACCACAACCACTTACTGCCAAAGATGCTAAATTCCCCATACTGACTTTACTGAGTCCTTTACAATTATTTTGAACAGACCCCTGAAAGTCATTGCTAGTCCAAAATCGGTTCTTACTGATCCTCTCTACGTGACTATTGTCAGTTAATCATTACTAGGATATGAATCATAAAACATTACAGAATTGGTCCTATGGACAAGTTACTATGATGTAAGCTAAGGTGTGGATTTATAAGCATACCGGCTACCCTGCAGAACCTTCTTTTGCATATATCCTTCTTCCACAGTAAACATGAAGTTGTGCATCTCCTCACCTTCACTGAGGGGTAAAGCCACCTCACTTTACTGGGCCATAAGGACCCAGATAGAGGCAATTGCTACAGCATGGTTATCGGTGCAAAGCTCCCAGGTTGCCTGAGGATAACGTGCTTGTAGCCTTTCCAAACACTAATCCCTCTCCCTTATCAGTTCCAGTTGGGCAGAAGGTTATTTGCAAGCAGCAGAACGAACATGCAAAGCAGACAGAAACAAACTCCACAGTGTGTACGTTTTAGCAGGGAGTACTCACACTATTTCTGAGCAAACGCATACACTCTGCAATCACGCCTAAGGATGTAGGTTTTCAAAGAAGCCATAAATATTTTTTAGTTCATTAAGGCTGCTTTGTAAGAGAGAAGATTTCATTTTCAAGTTAGCTGCTTACTGGACAAATAGTGAACTGGAAACGGCCATGCAGCAGTCAACTAATGAGGTACTCTAAGAAGTAGCTGGTTACTCACTCTCCAAACACCTACATACACTCAAGCTTTCAGAATGACTCAGTCAACACCTGAAGATGAGTCTTGAAAGCTTGTTTACGTTGTTGCATGGTACTGTACATACTAGAGCTGGATGTACTTAATAATCCCAGTAGTTAGTGCACAAATCTATAAAACAGCAAATAATAAATATCCAGGTTCCCAGAAGCTGAAAAGCTAGATGCAATGTTAAATAAGGAATTACCATCAGACCACACTGGAAATTTCCTAATACCCACTCTTTAAGCTCCGCGTGTGCTTCTGAAGCAGACTCCCAACTCCCCCGACATTAACTGTTTCATAATAGATCTTCCTGGATGCATGCATTAGCTCTGATGGCAATCAGACCTCCACTGCTACACATACTCCGTGTGTTTAAAAACAAAGGTCATTTGGTGAAGATGTTATTAGTTACTGCATACAATTTTGCAATGTAGACTACTGTATACTGTGATGTAAGTGGGAAAAATGATGGCAGTGAATAGATGTAATTATATGTAGAACCAGTGACATGCCACATACAATTCGGAAAGTACAACACAATCAGAGTGTCAATTATTTAAACCATAATTAACATAGCTCTGCATGTCTTTCCAGGGCGCTCTCAGAACATAGAGCATTGTTATAGTGGAAGAAAAGAGAAAATAAAATATTAATGGAGGACTGCTTTGTTCTCAGCACAGTGAGATAGAGGTGGTTGTAAAAACCGGATTCCTGCAGTTGCTACCGCTTTAATTAGGAAGGTCGCTATCTTCCTAGACTTCCTTGGATTCCTTTAATTTCCACAGAGGAAAACGGCTTCTGAATTTTATTGAACACAGTTGAATTTTTATTTTCAAAAATCAAAACAGAAACATTTCTTGGCATCTGTTATGAGCACTGGGTGTTATTTGCTCTTTAGAGATAAAGCTGTTTTTATACAGGGATATAGCTTGTGGGGAAAAAAAAGAAGGGCCAAATATATTCGTACTGGGAAAGCTGCTCAACAGGGATATCACAGTCAGCAGAAAATATCTAGCCAACCTAATTCATCCCATGCTAGAATCCACTTAAGGCCAAGGAAATACAATAGATAATATATAGTTTCACAAAACTGATCCAAATGCTGCCTTTAACTCATTCATTGCTGGAATCTAACAACTTGTTTTCTGGAAAAGCAGTACAACTGGAATAGGTGCAAGAGCTTCGGCATCTCTTCGCGCTGGAGTGGAGATTGCAGTAGTAGGAAATCAACTGCGTTTTGAGACAGAATGAAAGCCTGGCTGTTGTTTATCTGAATGCCAGTCCAGGCAGAATCTCTGACAAAACACACCAAACACACACTGAAATACAAAACAGTGGCAGAAAAATGACTAAATAGAACTTCTTATCAATGTGGATTAAAGATACTTGGGGCCTCAAATACATACATGCTATTTAGCAAAAAAGTAAAAAAATATGATCCATGCACTAACAGGTAGAGAGACTGATATGTTTTGGTTACTTCAGGTTTATATTCCTTTATAAGTTACCATTACATTTATAATTGCTTATGGAGTAAATCATGAAAGCAATACATAAACTATGAGGACAAGATATATCTTGCTTTTGTATTTTTGTAGATTTGATATGCTTTCATTTACGCGTGATATGGCTTCATAGGTACTAATAGTTATTTTGTTGCAGAATAAATTCATGAACCACTGTCCACACAGAACTTGGAAAGAACCTACTTTTTACCCAGCACATCCTCCCACTATGATCTTTCAAATGAAGCAATACAGACAGGTTTCCAAGCTACATCCAAAGCCAATACAGCAATGAGGTGTAGGTTAAAACTTATAAAGGGAGTTTCCACAAAGGAGAAAAAAGAAAAGGCCCGCTTAAAATCTGCATTTCAACTTTGAATGCCATCCTTGTAGTTCACTCTTGGACATCACTCCAGTCAAAATTGTTTGTAAGTATGAAAAACAAGATGGGAAATATAGAAGAGGTTAGGCTATCCATGTGCCGTTCAGGGTACCTCCAACTCTAATCTCTCTACCTTTGATTTAAGAAAGGGTTTCCTAAATCTAAACCTGCAAACTCTAACTCTCAGCACTGCTCTTCTTTTAAGGAGCAAAGATTGTTGATGTTTGAACAAATTAAATGCAAATATGACTAAGTTGCATTTACTAATAACTGAATACAAAATTACCTTTCATAAATCCAAGATGTCTGGATTGGATTAAAATTGCAGACACTCTGGAAGATGGCAACCAGTGCCACTTTTCACATATCATTTATTCAGGTACAACTTCCATAGTGTGGCTTGTAATTGCATGGAACTTCATATTTTCCATAAAGATGTATGCAAATGGAGCTCAAGACCTATTTAGCAGACTTAAAAGATTCATTGCTCTTGTGATGGTTTTGCATTTGAGTGAATTTCATTCAAGTATCAGTGACCTTATTAATAGACTCAAACACTTCTGCTTTACCGTTTTTCCTAAACATGCCTTGTGAACAGATATGCTTTAGAAGTAAACCAGCAGAGAGAGATCATCCTTTGAACTACCACCATGAAACAATTCCCACAAGAAGAAATGGCACTGGCAGAGAGCATTTGCAACAGCACATCTATACCCCAGAACAAGCACCTGCACAGGGGCACCCTGCCACCCAGACAGGTAAGGCAGGCGCGTGCATAAAGACCATGCAAGCCTTCAGCATTGCTTTGGTTACCGGCCCTGAAAAGTTTCAAGTGTCTTCCAAAACTTGGGTGCCTGGAGACCTGCAGGCCAGGGAAGCATCATCATGGCACTGCTGCCTTCGCTCAGGATTGATGTCACTTCTCTTGCTGTGCTGCCAATTTGCTCCTGTTTATTCTGCTTTCAGAGGGTACTCTGAGTCATGGCTGCTGAAACATAATTTCCTGGTGTTTTTCCCGATTTACATGAGGCAGGTGGTCTGAGTAGAACAGCAGAAGAGGTTAGTGAGGCTGCAGATAAGAGCTGTGGGGTGGGAAGGGTGGCTAGCTCTTGGTGGTGGTCACTGGCACAGCACGGGTCTTCAGCAGGAAGAACAGAAAAGGACTCGTGTGTCTTTGACAATATGATTCATCGCAGATTTCACTGAGAATAGTAATGATCTCATTTTATGATCTTCAGGTCCAGTCCTGACCCCACTATAATTACAAAATAAACTTCAACTGATTTTAGAGAAAGCACAAACACCTCTCTTCTATTCCCCAACAGAAGTTACTCTATGTACTTATTTTTGACAGCTATTTTATAGATTCTCTGTGCAGCTCTGGCTGACAAGATTTTTGCCATTGACTGCTATGGAACTAGTTACTATTTGTACATGATTTCAGTAAATACAAACCAAGGAACTTTTTAATTACAGACCTCAGATAATTCCCATAATATCTTTTAGAGCAAAATGTTAAAAAAGAACCGCAACGACATAAAATAATAGGTGATTTAGGAAAGAGAATGACAGGAAAAAAAGGAATGCAAGCAGAACAAAATCAGACAGCTGAAAAGAGTTTCCATAAATTAATGTTCAATTTTTCAATTTATAGTAATTTCTGTAGGATGTAAAAACCAAGAAAGAAACATTGTAACAAGATGACTCAGTGGCCCACACATGGACACTTACTAAATGATGACAGTGTAAGCTAGCATTAGGAAAAGTGGTTGCTTACTAGTAAAAATGGGATAAACAGCTTAGCCAAAATACTATTTCCTGCATTTTTGTTTCACAGGTAGTAAAAAATATTTTTGAAGCTCTATAAAAATTGCATTTGTTTATTTAATTTTACTTCTTCCTCCTTTTTTTTTTTTAATCAAAAGGGAAACAAATCCCCCTTTTTTTAAGGTGGAAATTCACGTATTTTCTTTTGTTTACTTAGAACCAAAATGGCAAAAAAAAAAAAAAAAAAAAATAGGCAAGAGGAATTGCTCCAAGAACTAAGTGGAAGACCTGGCACTCATTCACAGTTTCAGCACAAGGAAGTGCCTTGTTGTATGTTCCATTTTGAGAAAGACGAAAGCCAATATATGATACAGATCAAGTTCACTGCCACCTTGTAAGCAAAAAAATAATAGACCAGACTGTATCACCCGAGTTAAAATTTTAAAGTTTTGGTGGAATAACTATAAAATCACACCATTCCTCCCAAACTCTTAAGAACAGACCTAACCAGGACCCTAGCAACAGAGCAGGCCAGTCTGAAGGCAGGGATGCTACACAGGGGAAGGAGAAATCTATGAGACTGCTGCTTTTCCATGGAAATCCAGATTGCTTCAGAGTCCAGTATGGAGAAAGCATCCTCAAGCTCTGGTGCGTGAGATTTTCAGCTGGCAGAGCCAGCTTCTCACTGAAATACGTAGCATGGTCCTGCCTGGGGCTGTGATGCTCTGGGGGTGGTTGCAGAGAAGGGCCCTCCCATTGCCTCGCTGCTTGGGCTCAGCCCAGCTCAACGGCTGGTCCTGGGCAAGGGGGAGGTGATCAGATGCAAGGAATCCAAAGGGCTATGTTTGCAGACAATTTTCAAAGAGAATAACACAGATTTCACAGTAAAAGGCTATAAAACCGTATTGCATGTGTTTTGGACTTATTTACATATTTTCAGAGAATAGCTGCTGGTAAGAAGGGTTAATTTAAACAGACGCATGGTGATTTCACAAGTAAAGCCCATGATAAATTCACAGCAACTGAGCACTGTGTCCTGTTCGGTGCAAACAAACATGGCTTTGTCATTTAAAAATTCTGCAAAGCTGCAGAAAGCCTAATTACAACCAACCAAGTATTTAAAAGTGAGAAAAGGGCAAGACATGAAGATCAACATAAACTTTAAAAAGTAAAACTTTTTATAACTTTAGGTAAAAATTGTAGAACTTATGAAATGACTTCAGGGAAAAACCCAAAGTCTTATGCTGCCATAAGCCATAGTGATTTGATTAAGGGACATCCCAAGGAAATATCCACAGGACAGCATACAGAGAACAGAGCATTCTCCGGTAATAGGACATGAGAATATTAAATGCAATACTCATGGCCTAATAAAAAGCTAAAGACAGATACGAAATATCAAAACAGAAGCTGCTCTGGCACAACTAACTCAGCCACATCACTCTGCAGGTAGATGGTGTGTGCTATTAATGAGAAACGAGACAGAATTGCTTACACATAACAAAAGAAGACCTTGAAATACTACAGATGAGTTAAGTCCAGGATAACTTAACTAGAAACTTTTAAATGTTGCAATTCGGAAGTTACAAAAGAGCCAATCTTGCCAGTTAAATATTGTGTAAACATTTAATTCTTTGTTATCTTAAGAAATAAAGCTACCGAAGAAAATAGTGACAGACATCTATTTTTCTTTTCAGTGTTATCAAAAGAGAGTAATCTAGCTGCAGGAATAAAAAGGACCAGGATAAAAATCTGGAAAAATTATACTTCCCTGAAACAGAGAGGGAGAAATAACATGGCTCTTCTGACAGAGCAAAGGAAGAACAGCTTGTCCACCAAATTGCTTTTAGCAATACTGGAGAAGGAATGATCTGGGACTATCTATAACACAGACTCTTTTACTTCTTTGGTTGTGATTAGTGCCAAAAACAGTACTAAAGAACCTGACGAGGACTCTGTGAAGGTTAGACTCATGAAAACAGATGGAAGAGTATGAACTGGCAAAATAACTCCTCAAAACTACGAAAACTACATATGAAAAGAGAGTAAGGAATCAGCCTTAGCCCATCTAGAGAGATAGGTTACGGAAGAGCTACTTTGATAAGAGAACAAGCCTCTGTGCTAACTAAAAGGCAGAGAAGTTGTGAAAAATAAGAAGCTTGTGGACAGTACCTCCCGGATGGCTGCTGGCCCTCATCCCATAGCAATCAGCAAGGAGGAGGCGGCTTTCAAAGCAGAGTTAAAATGGGAAAAGACAGCAAAACATTAAAATAATTAATAATGATGAGAGCAGTTGTGTAAAGTGCCATAGATAAAAAAGGGGTTCCTGTCATCTGGGTCGGGATCGAACTGACAAAGACATACGAGCAGAGGTACCTGTGACCAGGAGCCTGAACGGGCAGCCCAGCGCGCAGGGTCAGCACGCAGGCATGCAGACGAGGGAACACGTTTTGACTTCACGCAAACTTGCCAGAAGTTCAGAAAGCCTGTAGATACGATGTCTATAAGAGTATTTAACAATTTGCAGAGGAAAAGAAAAAGAGCATCTGATTACGCGCAAAGGAAGCTGCACTAAGCCCACTGGGAATTCTATCTGAAGTCCAACCGTGGCACCTTCAGAACAGGAATTTGTCTAATCCCCCTTAAAATGAACAATGTTTTGAATACGATACTGGTTCAGCTTTCTTGATGTACTTAAGCAGTACTTCAGCAAATCATTAGAACAGCTATAGGTGAGGCCAGATACTATGGGGGTGTTTTACCACCCTGTGTATGCACTGCTGCATAGTCCATTTGACAGGTACTGTCAACGCCACCGTTTTCCAGTCCAGTATTTATTCGTGCTGTTCTACCTAGCAGACAATCTAGTATCACCACGCCAATAAAAGAGGCTTTTTTTTAATTTCTTCTAGTTACTTAGTTTAATTTTATATTTACTTTTATCTCGGGGGGGTTCTTTTCTGCCTGGTAAGCTATCCATAATAAGAAAGTTTAGAAAAACAGCAAAGTCAACAATCATTTACTAACTGAGCTTTCCCTGGGTATCTTTTCATTCTGAGGACAGGGAAAAGTGTGCTAAATTCAGATGTCACCATGTGGTCAGGGCTGACAAATGTTGACTATTTCTTACCATAATACTCATATTGTAGCTGTCCTATGTGGTCCTGTGGGGTTTTGTTTGCTGGTATGTTAGCAAGACAGAGATCCAAACATGAAACCTTTCTTTCCTCAATGTGGGTGTTCAGGAAGCTACATGCCTGTGAAATCCATAGGATATAATTGAACCAGTTTTGCAATCTAATGAGAGAGAATTCAAAATAGGCCCGTTGTGGTATTTGCACATTGAAAACAATTGGGAGTTTAGCCTGAAAAATAGCCAAAGCCTGAACCCCCAGAGCAATATTTTCCACTGAGCAAAGTCTACACCAGCGCACCATCAGTCTCACTTAGGCCTCAAAAATAAAGCTTAAAAGGACATGAGTGATATATAGGCCTTGGGCTGAGCCTCAACCCAAGAGTAAATTTCCCCCGAAAGCAATTTTATGTCGCTCTCATCATCACTGGCAAAGATACTGCTTACAAGCGCTATAAACTGCTTTCCTGCTCTGAGCCTGATGGCAAGCAGTCCCTCTCCTAACTTTAACCAAACAAAAGTAACAATAAAACATTGTTTGCACCCATCTGGGCAATTATCACGAGATGCTGGAAAGTAATAAGAGTATGTCTGCAGAGTAGATGGTAGCTTTTCCAGCATGAAATTAAACTAGGGCCAGAACAGGAACTAGTTCTAACCGCACAATAACATTTGGCTACGAGTTGAAAAATGCAGTTCAGTCAGGGAATAGTTTTCTCGTCTTAACTCTTGCTGTTTCATCTCTCCTGCCACTCTGTCCCCGAGCCCTGCAGAGCCTTTGGTGCTCCACAGGGAGTTAAATAGGGTCCTTGCTCGGAGGCCTCGAAAAGCGCCTTATCCAGAGATCTGAGCACCTTCTTTTGTTACACTGGGCTCTGTTTGTTTCTCCATTAATCTCAGCAGAGCCTTGTTTTCTTTTAGCTTTTTGCCCTTTCACGTGAGGGGATTAACACTGTCGCTTGCAGGCTTTGGTTGAGACCTGTGTGTACCTCGGATAAGGCTGCTGCCCCTGTCACTACGGCATCCAGCTTTTGCAAGGCCTCCTTAAATAATAAAACACCCCAAGCCCAAGAAATTTTAATCTGCACTGACATTTCAGTGGCATTACAGAGGTGAACGATAGATGCAGATGACACAGGACAGTGCACAAATCTCTGCAGGTTCATGGGGACAGGAGTGGGCACCCAGGCACGTTAGGCAAGTGAAAAGGTGTGGCAAAGGAGCGGTGTAGGTGACAGCAGCAGGCTAATGCTGTAGGCGCCAGCAGGAGAGGAGTCGTGCTATACATGAGAGGACGGAGCAGATGACATTGCAGGTGCCAGGGTAGGACTCCGTGCGGGAGAAGAGAGCTGCCTGATGGGCTGTAGTCACATACAGCAGGACAGAGGGATGCTGTCAGTGCTAGGGTAGCAGAGGCAGAATGCTGTAGGAGATGAAGGTGGCTGGGTATCAGCTCCCTCAGAACATTACAGGTTTCAGGCAACAGTATTACACAACCTGCTGCGCAACACCGGCTGGAACAGGCAGGCAGCAGAGTGACACAAATGGTGAGCTTCTAAGAAAAAATAAAAATCTTGTGACAAACTGAAAGGAGGTGAAAGAAAAGGAAGAAGGATGCAATTATAAAGCATTTACAAACCCCTGCACAATTTCAAATGCTGTGACTACAATGCAAAAATCGTTGCAGGACGTGGATCCAAAACAGGAGTTTTCCCATATCATAGCTATATTGAGGGGAGCAGCACACCAAATGAAGGGTTTGACGTAGAATTTTAAACTTCTGTTTCACACTTATTTTCTATTTAAAAGAAAAGAAAGGCTGCTGTCAAATAAGCTTAGTCTTTCTCATGGAAGTTTATTTAATCTCCAGTTTTAGCACAAGCCTTTCCCATCCGTCTCAAAATACGCTTTCAGTAAAGCAAAAATACTAAACTCTATTGCAGGACATGCAGCTACCTCAAATAAGCATGTTAGAAAAGCACAGATTATTTGGCAGGGGGCAGGGAAGGTTGCCAGCTTTTTAAACCTGTGCATTTTCATGTCTCTCCGACTATTACAAAATTAGAAACAAACCGATCAACTGAAATATAAACCTAAATGCTTTTGAGGTGGTTCCCTTGCCCATTTTTTCTTTACTAATTTTACAGCAGAATCCGAATTTATCTGTTATTTCAAGTGTTGGCCTATTTTCAGCAGTGATTATGATGGTACCACAATGTGCAACTTGACATCTCCTCCTCTCTTCTCATTCAAAGTCTCCCAGGGCCCAGCCATTTCACACAGGCTTGCTTTAGGCATTTATTAAATATGCACCTTCCAGTAGGGTTTAAAAACACCAACTAATCTCATCAGAGGCCAGAGACCTCCAGATATGTAAATCTACATCTGTTCCTCTTCAAAGGAAAGATTCTCCTGGATTACTCCAGGAGAAATGCATCCCACCCGGATATAGCCACTGAACCAGAGAAAAAGAACTCCCATGGCAAACGTGCCACCTCAAACTCACCAAGATCCAACGACAATGAAATTACACTTAATGTAATTCACTGTTAGCTTTAAGAAGCAATTAAGTAAAAGGCAGTACAGCACTTGCCGTAGGCTGTTGGTTCCAACAGGGGCCGGTGGAAAGAGGCATATAATGTTAAAATTGGTAACGTTAGTATTAACATAAGGATGAACTGTAGGTGGCTGCTCGACTACAGTGCTGTAAAATAGCAGAGTCCATTATCAAGCAGCAATCCCCCTTTTCTTTTTTTTTTTCTTTTTTAAAGTGTGCTGTAGATGTTTGCCAGTGAAAGCATGCAGCAATATACTTAACTATTAGCTTTATATAAAAAAACAGGATTGCCTCTCTCCCTCCCAAACGCCCCACCAGTATCTTCACCTTCCCATACTGAGAAGTCAGATTAAACAATTTTATGACAAATATTTCAAAGCTGTTAGAGAGGGACTACACATTTCACTGTAGCAGAGCAGTCTCACACCCAGCATACACAATTCCGAAGAAGGAATGAGCCCTTATTTAGCTTTTTACATCTCATCTTGTATAACATCATTTTAAAGGTGAGCACAAAGGATTTTTCTCAGCACCAAATCATGTTCTGTACCTGTATGATGAGTTTCAGGGTAGAATTAGAGATGCTTCACACAGATCTAAAATACAACCTTAAAAGAAACAAATTTGTTACTCTGAAAATATGGTGAAATCTAATCTATTTTTAATTCACTCATGTCCCTGTGGTTTTAGTGACTACAATTCAGATTCAGAATCTGACCATCACAACAAATAATCTGAGTTTTCTATTGTCTCCTGTTTCCACACTTTTGTTTGGGGTAGCTTTGGTAAGCTGCAGACTTTTTGCCTGAATCAGATAAATAAATCAGTCTGTCTCCTTCAGGAAAAAGGTAGGGTATTGTACATGTAAATATTACTTTGAAATAGTTCTAAAATACAGAAGATAATTTTGTGATTAAATCATTTACTCAGGTTTTAGCTACTTAAAATACATTTAAATATAACTCTCCAATTCTGAAATACTTCTTGGCAGATGTCATGGTCTGTACACTATGAATTTCATGTAACTAGAGGAGGCTGATGCAATGATTTTAATATGCTTAATATGCTTAAGGTTTATAAAAGTACAACTTTATGATTAAAGGGTTTGAAGATTTTTATTTTATTTATTCATTGAAAAGGCAAAATGTAGCAACTACAAAGACGTAGGGGAGCTATCCCTTGAGAAAGACAGAAAAGAGGTGAAAACTTGTTTTGAAAAGAGTGAGAGACATTTTAAATTACTTAAAATAAAAGTTCACGTCTAATGAAGCCATCACATAAAAAGTGAAACTGGTATGCTCAATTAGGGCTTATATTTTTCTCACAGATAAGATCTGAGCGAACTCTTTAAAAGTCAACATTATCTGTCATAACAGCAGTTCTACCTCTCACATTGCAAACAAACTACACAAAAAGAAGGGAAAGATGAAACAAGGGATATGGGCAGTGTGAATGGAGCCTAAATCTTTTAATTAACACCCCCTGAAAAGCATACTCTTTTTCCACCAAACTAATAAAAAGTGTGAGTGTGGGGTCTTTGTTGTTGCTCAAGCCTTGCCTGCGCTCTAAGGAACTGAGAAAAGGCTAATCAGGGTTATTTAAAGCCACTTTCTACTTGCCAGGCTCCAATATCTCATTAATTCACCCTTAGTTGGCATCATTGTCTGATAGTGTTTGAAAATCACCAAAGAAACAAGGATTTCCCCTAATCCTGTCCATCAGAGGTAACCCTCTGGAAGACGATACCACACCATAGTGTGTAGGACATGGAACAGAAGTGTGTGTGTGTGTGTGTGTGTAAATATCCCGTTTTGACTGCAAACTACCATTCTCTGTGGCTCGACACACACCTGACAAATCTAATGAGAACATGCCTGTTTAGGCCTGAACTTTACAAAACCAGAACAGACATTATGATAATAGTTTAAAGGAATTACCCCTGGTAACTAATCTCTGCTTGAAGCTATTGCCTGGCTTCTGCAATCATATTGGCAAGAGCTTGATGCAGGCAAAATTAATAGTTGTCCATGTGCATATTTGACTTGAGAAAAGAAAAGACATCTTGATCATGGTCATAAGCCAGAAAAACAATTGCTTCAATGACTTTGTTGTCATAAACTACGGCATTCAATTAAAGACGAGGACTGCCACTCTGGGATATTTTTAATGGAACACCATCAACTCCAGTGACTGGAGAAAGGCCTCGATTACAACAACATGAATGTCTTCAGCTCAGCAATCATCTTTGTCATGTCCAGAGACAGCTGAACTGAGCTCTGGTTCCCTTTCCAAGACATTTCTCCTCTATACAAGCCAACCTTTACTGCCCACCCATGCTGAAAACACCACCTGTTTCCAATTGATATTTTAGTAGGGGACTGAGTGCCGTCTCCCCAGTGGTTTCTATCACTCGCCTTTCTATGACCAGTCCTAGCCACTCTTGGGGACCAGCTGACCTTCAGACCTAACCCTTCACCTAGGTGTTCTTGTAGGCCCAGTTTCCTTTTAATTCCTGTAAGGGGAACAAATTCAGATTTCCTTAGAAGCCCAGTGCAGTTACACAGCCAAGAAGAACCACAGCTGAAAGACTAATATCATAAACACTTCGAAAATGCAATGCTTTTAGCTAATGGTTTTGTCTTGTGATACTTCATTTAGTTTGTAACATATCTCTTTACCATCTCTTATTTTTTTATTAGGTACAAAGTAAAGCAAAGTTCAAAAGGATGATGTAAAACTTCCGTTATCGAGTTGTATCCCAGATTATCTGATTGTCAGGGCCACACCTATCTTTTTGTGAATACTTACATGAATGGTAAGCAGGAAAGATTCTGAGATTTCGTCATATAAAGCACCTTCAAACTCTTATCAGGAAATGCATGCCTTCAGTCCACAAATTACCTTTACAGTTTTCCAAAACCAAGGTTTCTCTTCATTCTTGTATTTTAGGGTGAGCTAAAAATTCAGGAAGAGTAACTTTTGAACCCGTACTGTAAGCACAGGTGAAGCACAATAGCAGAAATATGAATTACCATAATACTCCCAACATCCCAGTTCGGATGCTGTTAGCACTGGATTTATTGCTAGTCTCAGAGCTCTCAACACCATTAATGGTATGTTTGTTCATTGTTTATGGTTCAAGGGAAATACCTGTGAAACAGGGTAACGTTCCTCCTACAGTTCTTGTTTCCCATCTCAGAGTAAGAGCAATTGTCACTGACTTAAATTCCTCCTGTTTCGAAGTACATGTTATTCTGTGCTGCTCACAATAAAAGACTTCTGGAGTTAACCGTAGAGAAAATAAACAATTACTTCAGTAGCAATTGATTGCAAACAAGTAGGGCAGTGGTATTGGTTAGTGCTGCTACCACTGTGCTCTGATAGTTTTTGACAGTCTTCAATATTTCCTCTGTATCACAGACAACTGTCTCAAACTCCAAACTCTTCATTCAACTTTTCACATTTTTAAGTGCAGTTTCAATTTTAATCCACATCTTTAGAAAGAGCTTACTTTGCCTCATGCATTTTATATGCCTTTTACTATTAGGGGAAAGGAAAATGTAAGTATTGATTCTGGACTAGGTAAGTTGACTGAATCACAGAGACATATGCTGAAACTGCAGCATAAAATGTGTTCTATAAAACAAAGAAAAATAAGTGGAAAATGATTGCGACACAAATTGTTTATGAATCCCTATAGAATACAGTGTTGTATAAACCACAAGGGAGAGAAGTCCTTATACCAAGCAGTATACAATCTAAATAATGCAATTTTTCCTGGCCCTGATAAAATCAACACATGAATAGGAAGAATATACCACAAAAATTATAATTAAGTTAATAGGTAAGCCATGTACCCACAGTGTATGGGCCTAAAAATTCTGCCAAAATAGGGTAGCGGCTTTAAACTTTAAATATTGGGAATATTTTGATAAATCTTCTTACAGTTCATGGCTTCATTAAAAGATCAGTTAGTATTTATATCATACCCAAGGAATGCAGACTGTAAAATAAGGTTTCACATTTAGTTTGAAATCTGTACCGTTTCCAGATTTCCAAGTTAGCCAATTCTGTGTTTCAGAAGTTAAAAAGATTAGCTTTTTGCATATTTGTGACATAATAAAAATAGATACATCAATTCCCCACACAAAATGAGAATCTAGCCAGCAGAATAACGTAGATAAACGGAGGCTCTCAATTCTGGTGGACACTTCACCTTATTTTATATTACAATGCTACTTTATTGCCACTGCTGTGGTTGTGAAATGTCACCAATTCTTTGGCTAATTAAAAGATGGGCAGCAGATTGCCATTAATGAGATTTGGCTTCCACAAAATAAGGGTCTCTTGGTGTGTGGCTACGTAAGACAGCTAAGAGATTCAGACCTCCCCTTAGATGAAGGGAATCTGTACAGATCACATCGAAGTAAATCTAAAAGTAATCCGCTGTATAAAGGAATGAGCTTTTTGCAATTGTGTTTCTGAGTGTATGCAGGGGTCCCCCTTAGGGTTTTGCAGCCACAAAGATACCACTCACTTGAGCTGGGACCTTGGAAGAAATATGTAGCCAGCAGAAAACAAAGATTCAGCTTTTGCTCCCAAGTATATGACCACATAAAAAAGCCCAAACCTAACTAAAGCTATTCTTCTCCATGCTTGAGTTGTACAACAATGGGGGGGGGGGGGGGGGGGGGAAGATACTAACATTAAAAATTGCCGCTAAAGAACTTCTCTTAAGACTTTTATCCCCAGTAAGACCTTTATTCTTCTGACCTTTTTCAAGATCAAAAAAGATCAAGAGGGTGAAAGAGCTTGATCTCTTGTGTGGTAATGACCCTATTTTACCAAGCTACTGAGCCCATTAAAAGAAGATAAATAATATTCAGCTTTTTTAACCACTCATACCTAGCAAGCCAAAAATGTCCAGGTTCAGACCAAAGTCTGCTGACTTCAGCAAAACTAAACCTAGTCTACTGCAGCTTAAACAAAGGGGCTGTAACACGTTTTCCTTCTGGAAACACGCTAACGGTGAAGCCTTCTGGAGGGGAAGCCCCAACACTGCACCCAAAGAGCAGACAGGATGACCCAGCTCACTGGTGACCCATTCTGCACGCAAGAATGGGGATTTAACTTTGTGGGTTCCTCACTCTCTGGCTGTTACCCAAAACCTGCATTTGCAGAGGAGTCCATCCAAGAAAGTGCTCCCGGAGGTGCTGCATAAGATGTGAAGGTTTCCATACCAAAGCTGAAAAAAATTCCAGCTGAAATTGCGCAGAGGTCTGTTAGAGGGCATATGCCTGTACAAGTCACCACTTGAATACATATAAAGGCAGAATTAATCTCTGGAAGGGATTTTTCATATTCATGTTACAGGTGGGATGAATTCAGCTCAAGGTTCTTGGAGTTATTTTTCTGTTCTCAAAGCTTTAAGTAACTCTTAGCAAGACAAACAAAACACATAGGGTATCAATTCACGTGCATCAGAATGTAGGCCAGCAACTGTCTCCATGGGGTTAGAAAAAAAATCTGCATTATCTTGTAATTACTTTATTTTCCACTAAGTGGGATAAACACTTGCTGGATCATCAGATAGCAGCCACTGTTTGAAACAGGACATCTGCCTACACAGGCCATTGGGCTGACCCCAGGTAACATTTCTTATTTTCCTAATCTCAGCTATATATAATTTTTATATATACATGTATAAGATATTTATGCCATTTCTCTATATATGATATAAAATATACATGATATATGCATATAACATTCAAATACAGACTTAGAACTGATACAGACTGCCATCCCAAACCTTCCCGAGACCTTTTCAACCTGCCTTTGTGTAGTTGCATTTGACAACAGTCTGAGTTGCAATTTGAGGGCCTCGAAAGTTCAAAGTCATGTAGCTTCAGTCCCCTCCTTTCTCCCACTTGTTTGAATTGTTTCTGCTTTTGGTTTTCTTAGGAAGTGCGTGTTTTTAGCAGTTAGCTCAGGGGACTGAGTCAAGTTCTGTTCCCAAATCTGTAGGTAAGATATTACAAAAGAACTTTGTCTTGCTTTCCTCATATATAAAATAAAATAAGAATTTAAATCACTGGGTTGAGAATCAATGGATCTGTTGAAGTACTTCCACGCCCATTGGTTCTATTTTTGCCATATTCTAATAGCTCAAAAATAAACAGTGAACTATAGAAACAAAATATATTCAGAGAAATATTTTAATTAAAGGCACTTTGGTGTCCACGTTCAGGATACTGAAATCCCTAGGAGACTACTGATTTGATATACAGCATACATATATGACAGATGGAAGGATCAATAAATACATGTTTTTTTTCCTATCACATAAACCTTTTGTTTCCTCTCCCCCAGTGCACTTGGAGAAGTTCCCTCCATCAGAATAGCTCATCTCCAAGTGACAATGACATAAAAAGTGAAGCTTTTTCTTGCCTGCATTTATCACTCATCCATTATCGGTTAATATTTCCAAATTTTAAATTAAAAGTGCAAAAGAAAATACTGGTCACAAAGGATCTAGTTCTAATTTCAGATATCTTCCAATTAATAGGAAAGCTTAATTAAAACATCTGTTAGAAGTCCATAATATTAACTTAATGGTGAGAACCTACAAAAGTGCTTGATTAGAGTGGATTTTTTTCATGTGTAAAATGTTAGTGACTTTCAACATATGTCTTAAGCAGTCATTGTTATTCAGAGAATGCTTGCAAAAATTAAAGTCAGGCAGAAATTATGACAATTTTAGAAGTGGTGGACAGCTCAGCCTTGTTGGAAACACACCAAATATCATCCAAAATAAATTCATGTATTTGCACAAATCTTTGATATATATATAAAAAAATCCTTTATTTCCCCACAAATGTCTAACCTTTGGCCACTCTTTAGTGAAGCTGCATTTTCTACAGTGTACTTTTGGAGAACAAAGTACAACAGCAACTGGCAAAGTTTTTGAAAATACTACTGGAGGGAGGCTCAAGGAGCCAAAATCATTATTTTTGTATGGAGTGTTTCATACCAAACACAAACACTGGGGGGTCTTGACTGAACTCCTTTGCCCTCCTGCCGTTTATGCCTATGATATTGGGCAATTACACAGCTTTGCCTGAAACAGCATGCTGGATAGGAAATTTCTCACTTATTGGGGGGTTTGGACTGCACTTGTCAACAAAAATGAGACCATATAGTAATCCTAATGAATTTAAGGAGCAAATCATCTTGCTTCTCTCCTAAGATCTCTCCTTCTTCTGCTTTTTTCTTTCCTTTAAATAAGATACACTTTGCTCTATGCAGTTTGAAATTTAAAGGAAACCCAAGTCCCAAATTAATGTAAAACTACACCACAAATAAGAGTTCTATGGCTGAATAAGTCTGCGGGAGTTGCAATTAATGAGACTTGGCAGTGGCTTTTGCCAGCATGCTTACGCTACTGCTGAAACGCACACACACACAGGCACAACACAGAGCCTTACACATTGCAAGAGAACTATAAAGGACAGGTTCCATTAATCAAACTACTTTTCTTTTACCTGATACTTATTCAAAAAAAATTTGCATATTAGAAGGATTCCCAATGATGAAAGTGCTTTGTGTAATCTTCTTTAAGACATCTTTTAGGAAAAGTTTGGGGTTAACCCTTTTTTCTCCTTTGTTTTCACTTTTAGAAGGGAGTTCCTCGTGAAATTTCATGATCTCTCAGAAGATTTCTGCATCATTCCCACTCTACACTATAGCCTTTGTTCTAATATACACATACACCTTCAGATGTGTCACACAACAGCAATATACACATAGCTATGTAACTATATTCTTCGCTCTTTTCTTGTATTCCCACTACTGTTAAAACAACAGATTTTTAAGCCCCCTTGCCTTTAGCACAGAAGTTTATCTACTTCAGCTCCCAAACCAGAAGACTAATTAAGAACTATCGAAACTCTCACGTTGCAGTTTCTCCACTCCACCTCTTTATTAAGGTGTGCTTTTGTGTCAGCAAAGAACACATTGGGCACTCCACAGGTGGTTTCTGTCATGGAGCTAAATCAAATCCCACTCTTCTCAAGGCCAACACGATCGATTTCACTAGGAGTAGGACTGAACCCCAACGTTTGCATTGCCCTCCTTGACTGACCTCAGATATCACCGAAAAGTTCCTCAAGGTCTGTGATAGAGCCTCATTTACTATCATTTACTTGGTTGACCAGGGTGTCAAGGGATCTTAAGTCATCAGGGGCAGCAAGATTTTCATATAATACTTGCTAAGAAGAGTCACCTGAGGTGAAGAGGGTTTGTGCCCTCTCTGACCTGATCTCCAGGCACGCTGCAGGGCTGTCCCCAGGCACGTGGGCGGAATTACAGACAAACTTGGGATTTGGAGGTTGTTGGCCCTTATTTCCCTCTGCTGTTCTGCAGCTACCAGAGGCCACAAACTTTCCCCCTTGGGGCAGGCAGTGCCTGAATGGCCTGTGAGAGGGGGAATGGTCGCCAAGGCCATGGAGCCACCATCACCTTTGCCTCCTACAGAGCCGAGTCACTAGCACAATAGCAGTGCCAGGCACTTTCTGCCAAGCCACAGTTAGGCAACACAGTGACAAATGTCCCGGAACCAAACATGTACTTTTCAAAAACAGAAATTAAAAATGCAGATTAGCGTAGCATATCAGCAGTGGCATAATTGCTTTTTTAGGAGAAGGGCCAGCAAGACCACAGATAACTTACCTGTTTTCTCATCGTTCTCTTTTAATAAGAGTCAACTTTGCAATTAAGCTACTCCCTAAAAACATACACTGAAATGAATCTCACTTTGTTGGTAGGTCTGAGCACTGGCTTTATGCCCTACGGCAGGAACAGTTACTAGCCTGCAAGCAAGGTCTTTCAACACCTGCACATAAATACTTTAAAGGCAGCCATTGCTATAATTTTTTTGCATCTCTTCAGAAAAAAACTAAAGGATCTTTTGCAGCTATAAATTTATGGATCATTTTCCTGCAAGTGTGAGAAACAATACTTTTCCTTCCTACTTTCCTTTTCTTATTTATGCAATGGTAAGGCAAGTGAAGAGCCATATCAGCTTATAAAATAGCAATAGTCCCCTAAATGGGTAAGTCATTCTGCCCACATAATGGTATAAGTCTTGTATGAAGTACTTCAGCAGTGTTAAGCTATCAACATCCACAGGCTATGTTGGTTTAAAATACCGTACTAGAAAAGCAAATGATTTCTTCCATGACTGTAAACCAGACTAACATTACTCCAGCTTTATAAAGTTAACAGAAAGATAAACTGGAGATAACAAACTTTTTTTGTGGCAGGTTTGATTGTTTGAATTACACCTCTTTTCTTGTTTTGCTGATTAAATGTACAGTAGATGATCAATACTGTTCTAGAGATGGCTCAAAAACCCTTTAATCACTTTCCCACCTCTAACAGTTGAACTTTCTATAATGAAATCTTTATAGAGTAACCAGTAACTAGGACAAGCAGAAATGCCATAGAACACACATCCATCGTGCACCCAGCACTGGAGTATGCGGAGGCCAATACAGTCTATGTATTGTCCACCAGACTCAGTCCTCTGGAATTTGGTGCCAAAACTGGTTGTAACGAGAAAAGGGACAGCCATTTCTTGCTTCATCCTTTTTGCTAGCCAAAATGAAGTGGTCAGGTTTATAAATGCAACAAAATACATCAAACTACTACACTTTCTCCCAAGCTTTATGTAGGTCTATGTGATTTTATGCAGAGTATTCAAGTAGTCAATTTGCAAGTAGAGCAAATATTTGCAGTATTCAAGTCACCACCTACAAATGGTTTGTAAATATTTTACTTTTTAAAACCCATGGATTTTGTTGACACTTTTCTATTGCTCTGCCAAAATATTGATTTTTTTTTTTAAAATCAACGGGGAAATGCAGAATAAGATCCCAACACAGTTGCATGCCAGTCTGAATAGCAATGAAAGGTCTGCAGCTAATGAATATCAAAACCACCAGCACTACTGCAGCCTAGCGTCCTGGTCTTCAGGAGACAGACACTTCATGTAGGTTTCAGTATGTTTACCTTCTTGTCTTTGCTTTTGCAGAATATTTTATCTAGAATGTAGGCAAGAAGGTAAAGAAAAGCAGCCACATAGGTACGTGACACTCCTCAAGCCAAACATGGGGGCAACTCAACGGGTTTTATCTATGCAACACCACCAGATCACAGACAACAGATGGAAGCGAGAACAGAGCGTGGTCTGGAGTCCCAGCACTGCGTTGAGAGAAACTCTGGTGAAAAACAGCAGTTGGCTTTTAAATTATATTACTTGGCAACAAATCTTTGCTATGCTAGAGCTATACTGAAGCTGAATTCAAAAGGAAGAAAAAGTGATCTTTGTGAGTTAGAACAGCTTGGATGTTTCACCCAACAACAATCATCTGACCCTTCTAGCTGTGAGGAATCTGCTCTAATCAATGGCTGATAAGGAAGCGTTGGGAGTAAATTTTCTGTTGCTGCACTACTTGAACTTGTGACATCCATTTAAACTTTCTTAATGTTGCCAGTGAAAAGGACGTGTCTTGTATATATCATGATCTGCTGAAATTTTAGAACACCCTAAAAAGTCTAGAAAATTAATAATCTTACACTTAAGTAGTGAATTACTTAGTCTTCATGCATTTCCCCTTTGTCCTAGCCACAGGGTCCCCTCTGTTTGTGAAGGCAGAGTGCCTTACTACTAGCACTTGAGAGGAAAGAAAAAGATCGAGTAGCTCATGCTGGGAGCCTTCCCCTTCCTTGTGCTCACAGAACTCCTGCTCAAACACATGCAGCTCCTGGGGGACAAAAACCACATGCTAAACACTTTATAAAGCAGTAAGCAATGTAACGGTTTAGAATGGACACCAAATAATGCCTAATACAACTTCACTGGTTTCAGTGGAATTAAACCTAGGTGGCTTTTGGCACAAGCAGTCCAGCAGCGCAGAGGAGGCTTTTATTCCCAGGTCCTGATTTTGCTGCCTCCTGGACACAACGAGACAATTCACAGAGTGCAAGGAATAGCAGCTGCAGCGAGCTGGAGCTCTCCACAAGGACAGGACCAGGATGAGGGATCAAATGGGAGCTAAAGAATGCCTTGTTTTTACTGGTGCATTAAAAAAATTAAAGAAATTGAGCAGCATACAGCTTACAGCCATGTAGCACTGCTGCCTACCTTAAAGTCTTGGTGGTGGGCTTTAAAAGTATTCATGTTATCACCTGATCTTCCCTACTTACCATAATAATTAATGTACAAGCAGTGCTCAGAGGGACCAGCTCCAAGGCCACAGAGGGGAAGAAGAAAGAGCACATTTCAAGAGGATTCCTTTTTTTCAAATAAATAAAGAGGTACTTGGAAACCATATCAAATATCTAAAGCTGAATTTAATAACCTCTTTTTACAGAGCTTTTTTGTTTTCCATTGAATTATGCAATATTATCTGAAAAAGTAGCATCTATAATTAACTGACAACAGGATTGGAATTAAGTAAGAGGGAATGGTGATAAAAAGCATGTTTTTTATCCCCCAAATTTAGTGAATTTGTACTTAAATTGAGGCCTGGGTGGGAATACAGCAGCAAAAAATTCCCAATCTAATGTCTAAATGTGTACACCACTTGTATTTTTTCTTTCCTGCTACTCTAAAGTGCTGTGCGCACAGGAGATTTCACTCGTACCCACAAAAGCCAGCTTTTATGGAGCAGAAATAACAAATAATTTTGTATAAGAGTGTCAAACGGTTTTTCTTTGCCCCGTTGTCTGCAGTGGCATTGTTCTAAACTGATTCCATTGCTGCGACCTTGGGTAGCCAGCGCACAGCTCTGCAGGGACCCAGCCCAGCTCTGCCCTTCCTTCTCTCTACAGCAGCTTCTCCCCAGTGCAGCCTGACCTTGCTCAGCAAGCCCCAGTGGGTACGGCAGTCCCAGCTCAGAGAGACCACTGGTGCAACCTCTCCACTGACACAGGGAACTGCAATAGGCAGTAAAAGGCGAGTAACGCACCTCCCTAGCATCGGATTCCTCGTGAAGGGGGCATCATCCCTGATAATGCCCTACAGAAGAGTGCCTCTTTCATACAAATAAACTGGCCCTGCTGAGCCCCTTCCTTCCTGAAGTTCTGCTTTTATAAGAAAGCATCTCCTTTGAAGATCAGAGTCAGAATAAATCATATTGTTACTGAATCATGGAAAATTCTTTAATGTAGACGACATTCAAGAGAATAAGGACAGACACATATACATTAATCTAGAGGAAACCATATGAAGCAGTTAACGCTTTACTGAACATTTTTGTGAAGTTGTAGCAAAGGTTTCAGCACTCCTGCTCCTAAAGCTTTGTCAGTTTCTTCTTTCTCACTCCTTACCTCTACAAAAGGGGCCAGCATACAGCTGCCCCTTCCAATTACTTGGTGCTACTTTATGAGTGTGAAGGTTACAGATCACTTATACAAACTTTTCTAGTGATTAGCAGCACAGGTTGCCATAAAAAGCAGACAGCTTCTGGTACAGTGAGCTAATTATATGGTTACTACAAAATAATGGAAACAGAAAGCAATTACGCTGTTGTAGGCATTACTGCTAACATGCTATCTCTTATCTTGATAACATTGCAGATAATTAGCTCATGTCACTACACTGGTATTTTACTCTGTGCACAGCTCTGCACCTCAAAAAACATAGAAAAGTTCCATGATTAATAACTACTCCAGAAAGTTTATAAAAGACCCAACTGCTCAAGAGACAAAGGACCACAGAAGCTTCAGCTGGCCAAGAGATCAAGTACCAGCAACAAATGCACTCTGTGATGGAAAACCTGATTAAAATGTCTCAAAGAAATCATTATGGGTGAGAAACTAATTGAAAGACCTCCCTCCTGCCAGAGCTTTGCTAGAAAGAGAAGACTTCAAAGGCATAGAGGGAGAGCTAATGTTTTCACACTTAAAACTGAAAAAAGGCAATCCTCATGTTTGTGTTTGTTCAGTACACACTTCTCAAATGTTGCCCCCTCACGCTCTAAATCTGCTGGGTGGAAGATCTAAACCTTGAATATACAATGCACTTTAGCTAGGGTGTATGGTGCTATTCTTCCATGCTGTGTGCCTGTCTATTCATGCGCTTTTATTCTTTATTCTTCAGACTGATATATAGTAAACAATATGGTTAGCCACTTAAAATTCTCTAAGTTATTAAAATGTAAGTAGCATTTTTTTTCCTCTCTCCTGGATTTCATCTGGAACCACTACCTAATTAATATCCAGAACCCAGCAGGAATCTGAATAATAATAATAAAAAAAAAACTTTTGTTGTTCCTTGAATAAATCTGTGTAATTTAAACCATAATCATGGGGATTTCATCAAAAGTAACTCAGTTCTTCCAAATCCCACATCATCATTACAAACAACTTTGTAGTGCAATTTCCAAGGCAAGATATCTCTTCACTTTCATATTTTAAAGGAAACATTTCTAATGATGGCAAGGATATTTTATATGTAAGAAGCTAGGATCTGGGTGGTTAGAACAGAACGTACTTCCCCATATCTTCTACCAATGCATATACCATGCCGTAAAGGATCAGTTCATACAAATCCTTCCTTCTCTCAAAGACACATTGTCTTATCAGTTGAGAGCTAAGGTGCAGTTGGAGTATAATGCAAGTCCATTTCTCACAAGCTTAAAGCTTAAGCACTTTGTTATTGGTTATTAGGGCTGGACTCCCAGAGATAAACCTACAACTACTGTACACCAGTGAAGGGCAAATAAGCAAAATCCCTGACAGAAGTCTGTTGTAAAATGATGAATAAGCCTCCTAAATTGCCATAAGGCGCTAGTCACAATGGAATTGTATTTGTCAGACATGCATTGTAACCCTAAGGTTATCATAGTGGGCCAGTAGATACAGGAGGAGTGCTTAACACTATCACCCCCTAATCATATCTCCTACAGGCTAAAAACTCTGCAGGGAGCATTACCACTTAAAGAGGTGGTAGTGTTTCTATGGACTGAATGTAGACAGCATTTGGTAGAAAGAAAAAACCTATAGAAAAGACTGACAGATATATTCACACAGGCTGCTCACAAGTACACCCTGAATTGAGATATAAAAGAATCCTTGCAAATCATATCCCCAAGGCTGGGGTTCTAAATAATAAAATACTGTAGATTACTACTTTATTAGTTTTTATAAAGCTTATGAAAAATTATCTTTTGCCTGTGGGAAGACATTTTATCTGAAATTATAGCAACTCCAACAGTTTTAAGATATCAAATTTAGAAACTAAGCAGCTGTAGGTAATAGATGATATTATACCCTACTCTTGCAAATTAAATTCTCAAGTTTTAGTTCCCCTATAAGTTATTTCATTGTATTTATCTTAAGCTTGACTAACACTGATGTACATTGGAAGCCATGACAAGCTAATATTATAAATCTTATATGTTATTAGATGTGGCCAAAAACATGACAAAACTCTTTTTCCCCATTGAAAAATACTAAGTCTTGAGGAAACGTTTGCCCTCATAGCCTTCTGACTGGAAATGATGCCTAATTATCAGACACGTACAAGCGAGTGAAAGCAGTTCCAAAATAGTCCTTAGCCTAATGTTTAGGCCACTCCTGCAAGAAATACAGACACCTTTGCATGATTCAGAGAAGGAACTGAAGCTGGGTTTCCCTGTAGCCCAGATGACTGTTCTGGTCACTGGGCTATACTGTCATTCTTGCTCACTCGCTCTATTCCCCTGCCATGGCCAGTTGAACATTCAATTATTTATACCAAGTGGAACAACTCCAACAAGAGAGATTGAGATGCACTGCATGCACCTGCTCTTTCATTCAAATTTTGCATCATAATAAAAATTTCAAAAGCTTGACTCTTCTAGGACAAAGGATTGTTTTCTGGGCAGTCATATACATTATGTGACAAAAGAAAACGGTCACGTTTGTAATAGTGCATTTCAGCTTTTTCATAGTTGCTTTTAATTGTATGTGCTTACAAATACATGTAAAATACGGTAAAACTTAGGAAAGATGAAAAATCAAAATTAAGCACCTCTGATCATTCTAATGCATGTAAAAAAAGTCCTTGTTTCCCATGGCTAAGCACTAGGTAGGTCTCATTTTCATTTCAAGAATTATCAGCCCAAGACTAGTATTCTACTTTTTATATATTAGGCATAGCATTAAGTATAGCATAAACAATAAAATACAAATAATTTCAATGAAATATACTTCAAAAACTCCACAAATAGAAGGGGGACTCTACTGCATTAGTGCAGTTTTGAAGCACAATTATACACGATAATAAACAGCAAAAAGATAGAGCTATGCATGGCAATTCTTCTGTAGCCTGTGATGATTTAGAAAGCCTTTTGGATTCATTCATTCTAAGGCAAAAGAGATGTCTAAATATCAAGAGCTCTGCAGTGATACAGCAACACAGCATAAGCGCTGGTTTTGCTGAATATATAAAGACATAATTAAAAGCCCAATTTCTGGTGTTCTTTAAATGTTGTCTTTTGTCTACCTTATGGTCATTCACATGGATCTCTAGTGCTTTATACCATCAGATATGCCCTTTGGATTTCTTGCCCATCACATAAAAAAAAAATCAACCTCCTCCATCTAAAATACAGAGCAAGTAACTAATTACCTCAAAATTTGAGCAAAAAGAAAAAAATCTGGGTTTCAGTATTTGTGAGATTAAAATAACACAGAAAAATTGACGGGCCTTACTAACACAGCACTTAACAACAGATTTGGATGCAGGTATAAATAAGTTTCCTGGACTTGGCAAGGAGAATATTCTCCTATTAGCGCATGAAAGGCGAGAAAGGCAGAGGTCCCATTTTCCTGATAGGTATCTCTCTTCTCTTATCCCATGTCTCACTGGCTCCACTGCAATTTAATATGATGAAGATTTATACCTCTGGAGTCTATAGCAATGCTTTTCAGGAAAGTAAGCCCACCTCTTGGCTTTTCCAGCCAAGAACTCAATCTCATTGATTGCTTGATTTATGGTGCAAAACCACTTATTGCAATTTATACAGTCACTGCTCTCACTCTTCCTTAGTCTAGGAAAACCATTAAGTAATGGTGACAGTGGTTTTTTGCCATGGAAATTAGTATATTGCTGTTACTCATTTAAAAGCAAAGACTAAGACTAACAAGAAGAGTAAAATGATAGGACAAAGAATTCAAAACTGTATATCAAGAAAAATTCCTTCCAATGCACACCTGTGAGTGTCCAGCCAAAGTTTTTCTACGTTTAATTTCTATGCTTACATAAACTGAGACAATGCAATTTCTCTCTAACGTGTTGCAATTCCACATGTATGAAAACAGATATTTAATGCCATGTGCAATGTGAACTCCACCAAAGCAGTACTTCTATATTCCTGTATGAAATATTCTTTTTCCCTTTAGCAAAAGGACCAATAAAACCGTTTACACAAGCTGAACACCCCCCCTCCCCTCCTTTTTTTTAAGCTGCATTTGAAAAGCAGCCAGTTTAAGCAGCTAAAGTCCTTGCTCAAGTAGCAGGCAAGTAGATAAAAGCTCCCTGTTTGGAAATGCTGGGAAAGGTTTTACAAGGTGCTGCAAGCTGTTGGCATTACAGTTCCATTCTAGAGGGACTAAGGACTGTATTGCAAAAGGTGGGGTATAGATTGGTGAGGAAAGGATTAGCAAAGAACCAAACTTTCCTGTGTGATAAAAAATGCAAGATCTATGACACTTCTATTTACAGCTGAGGAATATGCATCCTTGTACAACTTATACTGGAGTAGCTTGTTCTGCATTGCAGATACACGAATAGTGACCATTAAAGTAACCTTTGAGGCTCTAACCTCTGGGACTGGTAATAGTAGACAGTATTTTCTTTTCTGTTTAGTCCTGAATTTACAAAAATCTTCCTCCCAAGTTCCCTGGTCCTTCCACCAGCGTTTAGCCCCAACACACACACTTACAAGTTACCCAGCCTCTCTGAATACCCACAGCAGGTCAACTTCTGCAGGAAAACAGGTCGAAGAATTACCACTGACACATCACTGACAGCTGCCTGGATGATGACAATGCCATTTTATGTAGAGCATCAGCTTTCCCACACCTACAGAGCACTGCTGAGGAGTTACTTGTTGGAGCCTTCCTCACCATGGGACACCCATCTTTGCTTTCGGCGGTGATGTAACCCTCACACCCCCGTGCAGAGACGCAAGGCTGGCGAACACGCAGCTGGAAGCAACTGACCCCAAACTCCAACACTGGCAACAGCAACTGCGTTTCAAACACAAAAGAATAATTTATTTTATAGGTAAGGAGCAGTAGATGGCACTCTCCGCTCTGCCTTAGCACCGAGCAGGATCTCAGCAGGGGGCACTCTGTAATTAGAGGTAACTTTTGGTGCAGATCTAAACCCAAACACCAGCCACTTCCAGCCATAAATGGTCTTGTGATATTTTTCCACAAAGAAAAATACTTATCTCAACATTGTAATCATGTACAGGATCATAGCCATAATTTCCAATGACTGTTCATGTACTAGGTTCAAATCATTCTGCACAGTTATCGGAGAATAACGGCTCCATCCCCCAGAGGCTGTACTTGAGGGATGGATGACCTCTGTGAAATGACCAGCTCTGCTGGTCTATGTACAGCAAGATGTGGGTGGCCACCTATGGAGAAGGATCATTTTTCCATATCAGAGCTGAATGTTAACTGAAAGAAGATCAAACGTAGGAGGAAGTGCAAGAAAAAAACAATAGGAAATTGGTTGGCGAGGAAGGCTGGAACAAGCATTACCTCAACAAAATTAAACAGAGAGACAGACTGACCAATTTGTGGTATCTCTGTTTATTTTGTCTTGTGACATGAAAGCAGGCTATGGAAAAGTGATGCATGTTTGCTCAACAGATCTGCTTCCTAGGGCTCATCCTGCATGTTCAGTCCCTACTGAAGCTGAAGGAAGTTGTTCTTCATATTTTGATTCAGGGATTGCATATAATCACCTTTGCTATAGAAAAAATATGTAGTATAGTACAATAAGGTACTATACCACACTAAAAGGATTTTACGTACCTTCATGAATTGTGTATGTATCTACACACAAACCCTTCTCATCAAGTAGCCACCTTGATTCACACCGAAACAAACATCACCTGACTTGCACAGTAGTCCAAAACTCCAGTTCCTTGGCCTATTCTCCCAGATTTTGCTTGATCTCCCCTCAGAAAACCACTCCAGTTCAAACCCCACACTTCTCAGACTGCACACTAGCTTCCACCAGCATTCATTCAAATGCATAACGTGCCCAGAAGGCTGATGGATGTCAGCAGCCTGGGACAGGGGAGCAGCGGGAGAGATTGAGTAACAAGGGCTGAGTAGGTCAGGTGTTTCCATTCATCTCAGTTGTGGCATAAACTCACAGGGGGTCTCCTGGGTAGTGTAGTTTGAGGGCTTTATAAATCATAATGATAGTTGCTCAGAAATTTTCCTGTGAAACATGTTTCTGTGAGAAAATGCCAATTTATCACTACTAAAACATTCTGAGGGTATGTACATTAATTTCAAAAAAACCAGGACCCCCACCTGACTGACACATTTCCAAGAGAAATCTCAGTTGCCCACTAGCTTTCCTGCTTGCAACCAACCTTTACGTGTGATTGCTTGCTCTATGGCAGTTCTGTTCCTGAGCCATCAGGGCTTGGATTTAAGGACTACCTGCACCCATCAGGTGCATGTGCCACCGCATAGTTCATAAAACAACCCAGTTCCCCCTTGCCTGCATTAGTAGGGTCCCATATAGCACTCAGAGCCTCGCAAAGACTCAGAGAACAAAGGCAAAACAGTATCTCAAACAGTGGAAGAAAATAAAGTTGGTCAGAAATGATGGGTCCCTGATCTCACAGATCTTCTGGGTGGTGGGGAGATAGCATATATTGATGAGCAAGAGGTGTGCCAAATTACCAAGGTATTGCTTTTAGGAAGATTAGCTTCATCAAACAGTCACAATAAATAATAATAATAAAAAAAAGTCTCATGTTGGACAGTAGCACAGAGATCAGTTTTTCTAGTATTCACCAGAAAAGTGGCTAGGACAATCTTCTGAGTGGCTTTTTCATTGTTGTGGGGTTTTTTTGTTTGTTTGGTTTGGTTTTGGGTTGTTTTTTTTTTTTTTTTTTTTTTTTTTTTTTACAAATAGAAATAAAGAATACTAGACTAACACTTTAAATGCCTGGGTGGGGAAGTGTTACTGTGAATTCACCATACTGAATGCCATAATCAAATCTTTGGCTGTACAGTTAGAAAGGAAAAAAAGACAAAAAAAAAACCAACCCAAAAGACAAAAAAGGACCAAACTCAACCCAACAGTAACACTTTCAAATGCCAAATACAGTGTAGAAGTCAAGATCAGAAGTGACTGTTTCTGACAAGCCCACTCAGTGACAAAAGGTTTCAGATATGACTGTGTTGCCACATGCTGCCAAGTAATTGTTCTGAGAATGAAATCTGCTAATGCAATGATAGCAAAGGGAACTGCTGAACTCTTCAGTGCACCACACAGAGTTTGGAGGAATCCTTAGATGAAAAGAAAAGGCAGCAAGCACAAAACTGTTGAATAAAATGCTCTAAACAGACCCCAAAAATGGTATGAGGACATGACTTCAAAATAAAGTGAGATGTCTTTATATAAATGATTACTAAATGAGTGCATTGGAGAAAAGCAGTCTTCTCCATCCCTTATTGGTTTTCCTTTGCAAAAGCCAAGTCGGATCTATTGTTATGCTGTCAAGCTAGATCTATTTATATACTGGGCAAAAGCTCTTCTCTGTACTGGTGTCCTTTTAGCCGCTCAAAATAAATCTGCCTCCTCACGAGGAGGTATATTAGTTACTATTATGATAACTCTAAAACTGAAACCCATATATTACAAGCTAATCTCTGCTCCCGCATAGACACCAAAACAAATCCAGTGATTTACTGTAGTCACTTTAGATTTGCAAGAGGGTAAATCTAGCTCCATGTCACTTACAGTAATGTTTTGAATGCTGACAAAATACAGAAAGTTGGAAGTCCAAATTAGCATGAAATCAGACCTAGAAGCCTAAATTTTGAGTGAGAAGTGTAAGATCAGAGAAATCTACATTATGTAAATACACATATGATCTGGGGCTTCGTTCTTCCAGCTTGCAAAGGAAATAATGAAAATATAATAATGCAAGATTATGCTTGAGTTTCTTCATTCGTGAGGAGAAACATTTTCTAAAGTCTCATCAGAACACCACAAAAAACTACTGCTGTTTATATACACTTATAAGATTTATTTCTTCTCCAGAAAACCCAAATCCTAAACAATTACAGTGAATCCAATGATATAGGAAGTACAAAAATTTAAGTAGTTTATACTGATATCCAGATATCATGAAGTTTTGGTTGGTTGGTTTAGTTGTGCTTTTTTTTTTTTTTCCTTTTTAAAGCTGAGTTGCTCCTATTCTGCACTCATGGGAGCCATTGAGCATCTTTGGATCAATTTCAACAGATTTTGTATTAAGCTCTTAGTAAAGTCTATTATTGGCCATCTTTGTGATGCAGATAACAACAACAACAAAAAAAGGCAATGAGTTTAACTACTAAATCCACCCAAATCAATGTCTACCACCCATTTCTATTTTGTTTACTTTCATTTTTGAAGCTGCATTGAAGTAAGACGAGGTGGAGAATAAGGGGCCTTACCAATATGGCACTGTCCCCCTTCTACCTGGAGGGGAGGCAATTCGCACATAGGCCTTGGGTGTGTGAAGGGGAAAAGCACCGTTTCCCTCTACCTCTGCATAAATTAATTAGAAAATGTGGAGAGTTTTAGAAGAGATTCCCAGAAAATCCTAAAACCAAAGAGTAAATGGGAATTCACACAGGCGCCGTAGAAGTAATGGAGAGATTCAAACATGCTTAATGTATTCCTGTGTTCCCTTTTGTGTATTTAAATACAGGGCTAGAAGGAACCACTGTAATAAACTAGCCTGAACTCCCTGTGCAACAGAGACCGCAAAGTCCTGCCCAAAGTAATTCCTGTTTGAGTTAGAGGGTTTTTTTCCTAAGGGGAGAAGCAGGAGGACTGCACAATGAAATCCTTGCACCACTTCAGCTTCCCCGTGAGGCACTAGATCCCACAGCATGCTCTTCACCAGCTCTCGTTATGTCTCTACAGTGAGTTTTAATACAAACAGGTGACAATCTAGTCCTTCAAACAGTGCAAGAGGCCAGCCTTTGCCTTTACCATCGCCCAGAGTGGCATGCCGTTGACTAATGTGTTAGTGTTGGGGTTTTTTTGAGCAAGCTGAGTGGGGCTCAGTCCAGTTTCCCCTCTCATTGCAAGTAGACCATGGCCTTAGGAACGCTGTGGTCTGAACTACTTTCAAAGCCTTTAACCCAGTTCTAATTTTGCTGCGAGCATATCTTTAAAAAGAAAAATTGTTATGATGACAGCTAAAGAAAGCTGAAGTCTCTGGGGCCAGCGTCATGTGTTTGCATCAGGAAACCGACCACTGTTGTTAAAAATTAGATGTTTGACATGAACTAAAGTCACAGAAAAATATGATTCAGTCTTTCAGCAAGCACTGTTTATGAAAGCTTGAAAGAGCTGAAAGCCCAATATGATTTATATCCTGGGAGCTGGTATGCAACTTTAAACATGTTCTTTTTTCAAGTTCATCTTGTCATCCATAGATAAATATAGATTAGGACAAACCAAAATAAATGGGTGGGTACCAAAATCCACAAAACAACTAACCATAATGGAAGTGCTTGTCCTTCTATTCAATAGCAAAAACAGCATATACTTGGTTCAAATAGCTGGTTGGGGTGAAATGAGTATTACTGGACAGGAACACTTAGCCAGTATGATCCAAACAAGTCAAAAAATAGCCAGAGTACAACCACATAAAATAAAACACTGACCAGATTTAAGTATAACTGGTTACCCTCCCATGTTTTCAGATTCCTATTATTATAGCTTAGGAGGCTCTGTAATGTACCTTTGGAAAAAGTCAAATGGCTTCACTGGGTTTCTAACCTTTGCACTTCAGTAAGATGATCCACTGAGAATGTTACTGTATGAGACTAAAAAAAAAATATAAAAAATTAGAGCCCACTTTACTCACAGAGGTGCAAGCAGCAGCCACTTACGTGACTGTTCATCATCACCAGTGTCTGCAACCCTGTTTGCTTAACGTATCCACATTATGAAAGCAACATGAGCAATGCTAACTTTACATGTTCCACCATAATAAGCTATCCTATTTACAGCATAAAAAGAACATTTAAATAAATATTTGTGCTATGTCATAAGGAAATAAAGGTCAGACAGCATCCCACTGTGTTTCCAGGATGAGCAAATCCAGTGATTAGACCACAAGTCCCCAAGAACACTTGCTGAGGACAGTGAGGAGGATTATTTAGCAACATTACATAACACAGCAGGCTAAATGAGTGCTTTGTATATGGGAACAAATTCAGTAGTATTTCCTCCACCTGAATTTTTAGTTACCCTTTTCTAACCGCTTGCTTGTGCTGTTCTAAGCCTCTCTTGATAATACACCTGCATTCCACCCACACTATTTATTCTTACTGAAGTACCAAACCCCAGGCAGCTCTCCCCATGCCAGGAAGGATCAGGTGCCCCGCAGCCCCAAGAACATGAGGAGAACATCAATGCAGACCTGCCATATGGCACTGCTGTACCCAGCCCACTAGGTTAGCTCCCACAAGCATCTTCATGATTCGAGCAACAGGGCATGTAACGCACTAGTGACGCTCCCCATTGCAAGATGTACAACATGGTTACATGTATGTGTAGAGCAAAGCCCTACAAAACTCTGCAAAGATCCAGGATCCTTCAGAACTAGGAAGCACAAGACACAGCAGGAAGCACTTGAAGATCTCATATGCACATATTAACGTGTACACATTCAGTAATCTGTTCATGAGACCACTGCTGTTTTGAAGAGGGAAAGAGTATCATATATGATTGTCTCCGTTGGTTTTCCCTGGTCCTTAACCTCTGCCTACCTCCTTTTTCTTCTCACAGTTTGTAAGATCCTTTAGGAAGGATTCTCTGTTCTTCGATGTTTAGAAAGGGCCTAACAAGTCACAGCCACTAAATAAGCATGTATTAAATGGCATCCCAATTGCGAATCCCAAGGGACTGGAAAGTGCAATTCAAACAGCTGCTTTTTTCATTTATGCATCTCCAAAGGTCAGCCATGAGCTTGAATGTATAATACATAATCTGCCTGTGCTCATCAAAGGAGAGGTCCAATCTTCAGTTATTTTAGGGAGGAAAGAAACCGGTCTGGATAACACCTAGTAAGATGCCCTCTGGGAAGGAAGTAAACCCGATGTCAGAAGCAATGTGGGTGATGGTCAGTTCTTTATCTAATCTTTGTAATAGTTGAATCACTTGATGCTTAGGTTTGAAATTCTCAAGCAACAAGCAACATATAATCTTTGACTTCAGGAAAGCAGACTTCAAAGGAACAGAGTTTCCTTAGACAAGTGACTGAAATTTTGTAATGCACAGAATCCCACCCTTAAACATAAAAGCCATGGTAATTCTAAGTCAATTTATAATGCCTCTTTGTTTTGCATTTTCTTTTCAATAATGAGCTTGTAAATCATTAATAATAAGATGAAGACATTTAAAACATTTGTATGAAATATTTATAACAAAATTTAAAATACATTATCACCTGAGGTGGCAGGAACTGTTTACTAGTAGAGCATAAACATCTTGCTACTGGAGTTATGAACCCAAATTTAACAAAGTATATTTGATTTTGGTTTTAAAGTTTTAATTCCCACCAAACCAGATGGGAAATTGCAAATTAAAAGAATTTGTGCTGCATCTGAAAGAGGAATGTAGTATATTCTCTGTACAGAACAAAGTATATGTTATTCACCCCCATTTTAATGTGAACAATTTACAGAAAAAAAATGTAGTCCTAGAAAACGTATAATTAAGAATACAAATGGGCAGATCAGTAGTGTGGCAAAATGTTGTGTAGTGCAGCAATAGTACACAGGGATATTTAAATCAAAACTGTAAATTTTTAAAAATTTACCCTGACTGATAAAAGCAAGTTGTTCATCCAGAATTTATCAGCAAACAGTGGGTGAAATCAAGTTGATAATGTGAACGATTATATGTCCTGTTAGCAAACCGACAAATCTCTGAAATCCACTCCCAGGCAGACCTCCTGTTCACCACAGTCCAGGTATTTTTCTTTCATTAACTGAAGACTTGTGTACCACAGACACTGCCTCCTTTCCTAAACAAAATTTTTACTCTATCCACTTTCTCAATCTCAGAAAGGACAAGAGTAACTAACCCGTGGATTCCAGTCTCTCTAATAAGGAAAGTAAAATGGTCAAAAATAATTCAAAGATGGTCAAAGAATATTTCCAGCACCATAACTGTATGTGGTGAGTGACTAAGGAAGACATACCGGCATGGGCTGACAAATTTCCAAACCTGTAACATCTAACAGTGCCATTGTTTCCCAATACTTTGATACCTTGCTTACGTTTTGGTGTTTCAGCTGCTTGACAACTAGTTTAACATCCAAAAAAGATTTTTTCATATCACTTGAGCAGCTTAGTGAACAATTGTGGGAATAAAAAAACCAAACAGTTCTCTTCCTGACTTTAGACACTGAACTCATCCTAGTGACATTAACTGGATTGGATTTTACTTTGGAGGTCAGAGCCTGACGTTCATATATTCTCAGTGCTGTCAGACCTACTGGTCGCACCTAAAAACCAAAGCCTAAGAACAGAGATTGGCCTCACTGTATTTTTATGAAGCAGCAGGTTTGATTGATAAAATGATGCATTAGCATGCTTGCTTGTACCTTTAATAAATGACAAAAGAAAATTGCAGCCAGCATTCTGGGACATCCGTGCCACATGAGTTGTGATTGTCAATGGTTAAACAGATATAACATGAGGGAAAAAGTGTTGATAAAGGCTATATATTACCAGATAACTCAAGAAGTGGCAAAGAAAGATTTAGAGGAAAAACATAAAAGCAGATTAGGGCAATTTACCCATTGAAGAAACATCAGACAGACTGAGGGCTGATTTAATTTTTGGTCAAAGCCTTCCTAGGATGTAGCGCCATAAAAATACCATTGGCTCGCATTTTAGCTCTCATCACAACATGCGTATTTTCTTTCTGCAGTAAAAAGCACATTTTTCTGCTGGGGGAAGACCCTTATGTTTTGCACAGCCAAGGGACTTCGGACATACTTACACAGACCGATAGCATGATCTTTTGTTTGGCCAGACTATACTCTCACAGACTGTTTGCCTTGAACAAGTGACATGTTAACAGTTTGCTCTGCATGTAAAAGCACTGTCAGATCCCAAACCTGAAAGCTGCAAGTGCAGAAGAATACAGAGAAGTCTAGCAGATTGCTTGAAGATGCCAGAGGACATTTTGGGTATATGAACTCAGCTCTTGTCTGTGCTATAGGAAGAACACCATATTGGGTCCCTAAAGAAGAAATTACCTCTACGGAATGCACATCGGGTAGAAAAAGGGAACTCTGACTATAAATCTGGTCAGTTTGGGAGGAAATAGTACGAATCCTAGTGAGGGTTGCAGTTTAAGTTCCGATTTGAGAGTCCAGGCAGGGTTTCTGTTGAGCACTGCACTACACACAGAAGAATCTGGCTTCCAGCACACAAACTGACACGCTAATAAATCCATACAAAAAACCAACATGAAAGCTGCTACATAAATAATTTAATCATATTGCCTGGTTTTAAACGCAAAGTCCTACTATTGCATAAACATGAGAGTTAAACTTCTAACAGAAAAATGTTTTCCTAATCTTTTTCATTAAAACAAACATGAGAACAACAGTTTATTTAAAAAATATTCTTTATCAAAGAATTCCAATCAACCTCACACTGAGCTTCATTATGGACCAGTCCTAATTCTGAAGTACTTTAGCATGGAGTTCTGCCACTGACCCAGAAGGCAATGTCTTTGTTACCAATGCTGTTTGGGTTAAGGTCTTACCCAAAGTTCCCACCACCAAAATGAAGAGCAAACCTATGATCAATGATTAAAACTGGTATAAGGACTTTGAGCTTGCTTGCTTGTTTGCTCTTTAATCATCATGGTTTTAGATTACTATGTTCTTGAGTACTGTACATAGGATGGCAATTTCTTCATTCACATAGGATGGCAATTTCTTCATTCAATTAGATGCTATTTTTCAACTTCCTTTTAAGTTTTTAACAACATATTTAAAACCTACTTAAAAAAAAACCAAACAAACAACCACAATCCAAAATCAAAGATGTTGAGAATCTTCCATTAATGCAGACTCACTTTTTATAAACAGCATACATTTGAGAGGGCTTCGTTTTCTTCTCTCCATCACACGTATGACTGAATCTGCCATCAGTAAAACTGGGATGTCAAGCACTAGCAATGAGGCACTGGAAAGGCTTCCTGGCTAGTACCACTACGAGGCGAGACTCACAAAGTGAGCTCAGAAATATCTCCTGGCAATAGGGTATTCTAAGGTTATTGGCAGGAAATGGGTATTCACAACCGCTAGCTAAATTATTTTTAAATTTAATGTGTTGGACAGAGTGGGCGATTGGCCAAAGTCTTCTCTCAGCAACATAAATGCAATTCTGAAGTGACTCCATTGACCTGAGCACTGAAGTAGAAATATGAATCTATTTCTATCTTAAATGTATTGCAGCCTGTCGCATTAGTTCTGTGATCCTGTCAGATCCTACAAGTAAACAGGGTCAAGAAACATGAATACGTAGATGGGAGATTGTCACACAACCTCTAAATGTGTGAAGGAAGAGGTGCTGGTACTTGCTGCATAACAGTCGCTGTCTGAGCATATCTCATTAGGGGCTTTACCTGTGAGATAGCCACTTGGGTCCAAACATTCCCCTTACCTGAGCTACAGTGCAGGGGGTCCCAAGAAATATTTCTACTCACGGAAGGATAAAGCACATGATGACTTTACTCATCTCTTTCGATGACTCTTAAGTCTTCTTCAGGTTATACTTCTGAAGACTGCTATCCTCCTTCCTCATACCCAGCTGGGTAGGCTGCTCTCACAAACAGACCCTTTACCTTCTCCATCAGGATGAAGTTTCCCACCAAAGGCCTATTTTCTGAATTAGTCAAACCAGCAAACGTCCTTGGGACTGACACGTTATAGGAAATGAACGCACCAGTAAGTCTGCTACTGGAGTAACCACAGGGAGGCAGGGACCTCTTTGCCCACATCCCGGGTGGAATGCCTGTCCTTGCCAGGCACGTGGGTGTTTCGGTAAGGGAGAAAAGCAAGTCTTGCAGGTCTTTGCAGTGAGATGATCTACGATTCAATTTGAGACAATTTCACCAACTTCAGAGCTCGCTCACTCCCAGGATTAGCCTTACCCAAACAATTTGCTTGGTTCTAGCCCTTTTAAAAGCAACTCTGACCTATGATCCCCACCAAGCATGTTTAAATAGTTTGGGTAGACGGTCTAAAACATGGGAAAAATTCGTGACTGGATCTGTGGTGAAGATGAGCTGAATTTATGCTTTATGTGATGTTAGGTGGCAGTATGCCGCTATGTTAAAGACCTGATATGCCTTCCAGTGCTCTAGGAACTTTTGCGATATTAACCCTGGAGCTTCAGTCATCAAATTTCTATTCTACTGACCTACATTATTGCTGCAGCCTTAATGCCTGCAGAAGTCTTTGTTTCTTGTCCCAAGCTTCCGTTTTTCTGAACAGACAACCTGAGAGACTTCACTACTGGGCAGAAATTTGAAAGTATATCATTAAGTATGTAAAGCGCTTCACAATCCTTTCAATTAAATGAAAATACATCAGATGCTATTAGTCAATAAAGACACTTAGAAGATACAAAAGAAGAAAAAAGTCAGAAAATTCTCTTAAATCATAAACGTGCTTTGTTAATCACACTATTTGCAAAACAAATACCTATTTTGGTCCTTATCTATTAACTAAACCAGTGCAGAATATGAAGAAACACTAATAAAACACACAATCCATCAATACTGAGATCTAGCCTTTTTACAAATGATGAATGCTTCACTTCTTCACACTAAGTTAAAAACACCCACATGAAGCAACTTAAATTTATCTCACTCTCTGCTTCATAAGTGCTTCAGTATTTTTTTACCGATGGCTCTGTGTATACATGTGACAATAGGATCAAGCCTTATAAGCTGATTTCTTTATTTCCTCTACCTAAAAGTCACTAAACTTTGAATGAACTAAGACAGCAGAATCAATTCTGCTGTGCTCTGATTTTAACACCTGAAAATAGCAATAATCAATACAACTGAGCAATCCATTATTTTTAATTAAAAATCAAATAAAGTTCACATAACTCTTCTATCATCAAGAAACACCTTAAATAAGACAAAGATACACAAGTGGATTTTCTAAGCTTGGCAGATTATAAATAGATGTAGGTACATATAAAACTGTTTTGATGCTATTTTCAACGTGAACTTTCCAACAGTCAACCAATTGTAAACAGCATACATCAATGCAGTTTTACTGTTACATCTTCAGTACATCTCCTGATAATCTGGCCTTTGACTTTCTATATTTTATACTTGCACATAATGAACCTTTTACTCAAGGTAACAAATAACAGATTATCAGATCATCAGATCAGCATATTTGTTTTGCTTGTAGAATATCTGTAAGCAGCTGCAAGTTCCTTTCATTAAAGAGATAATAAGATTTATTCAAAGATAATTAAAGCTTTCTGGAATTTAGCTGCTTAATATTAAAATGTTTACTGGAAAAACTAAGTATTTTTTCCACACAATACTGACCAAGATTATTTGAATTTTTGTTTTTAATATCTTGGCTTCTTATGGAGAAACATACATACACCCCCTATGTTTTTTAGCGACTTTGAAATTGTATGAAAAATAAAAGGTAATTTAAGGAAAACACAGCTTCCATAAAATAATATATATATCGATAAAAGCAACTCACTTCTCTATTAAATATTAGGCTCCCAACAAAGATTTCTAATCAGAATGTTTCAAAATTGAGAAATAGTTTCTAAAACTATGATCAATCAACAAAGTAAAGGAGCCTTTAAGACTTCTAGTACCAGCTAAAGATTTCTGTAGCCACACAATATAAAGTGCTGGTCTGATACAACCTTACTCTACTAGTTCAGATTTGATATGAAATTTTTTGATAGGATAATTTTGTACCAGCAAAATGCACACTGGATCAGGTGTCATCTGTCTGTACCACTCAGAGTTTATGCCAGATAAAGTACAGCATGTCCTTCTATAGTCACGGTAAAAGCACAAAGCTAGGACAAAGCCTGTGTAATGTGCTTTGACTAATTCAACAGAAACGTGATCATGCCAAACCCAGTTCAAATTAGACCTGCCAGGCGATGCAACAGTGCCCAGGTCTAGTGTTAATGATTGTGAAAACGGCACAGTCATCAGTCACAAAACCACCAGAAATTGTGTTCCTCTGCCCTCGCTCACAGAACACTTCTTGCAGTAACGTGCACATATGTGAAATTAAGACTCTGGTTCTAAAAAAACATTTTGGGTACAACTGAGATTGCCTTTCTGTAGACAAGTGCATAGTAGAACTTGACTACGAATATGGTTTGAATCAACTACGCGGAAAGAATGTTTTCAAGTCGAAAAAAACCCCACATTCAAATCAGGCAAACCATTTGTGAAGTTTGTTTGTTTGTTTTATAATCGTCAGTCTGTAGCAATCGATCAACCAGCAATAGTAAGAATTGATGTAATTAACAAAACCTCCAGGCCTTGTTCAAGGATGCAATAGGGTAACAGAGCGTCAGCCCCACTGAGGTTGGTGCCTGGGCATCCGTGCTCCCTGCCTGGCTCCACAACTTTCTGGCTGCAGAGCCAGCTGCATCAGTCCATCAGCAAACCTCAGGCCTGGTTTTGATAAATAATGTCCTAAATGTCATGTGGCCAGTGAGCAAAAATTCGGATATGTGATGAAAGACACATCTGTCCCCTTTGAAATATTTCTTGTCAAGGCTGTGCTTAGTTTTAAGCCACGGCAGCTGCCAGCCCCTGAAGCACCTCTGCAGCGGCAGTCTGTAGCACAAAGCCAGCGCAAGCAGAGCAGAGCGTGTCTCATCACATGCATTGCTCTCTGGTGAGAAGGGGACAAACTCTAACCAAAAACTACGTCTTCATTGTTGTGTCTTTTACCCACATGAAATGCCCGCTATGTGGGAACGCTGAGGCTATGAAACTGCAGTATGCAGAAAATTACATGTTAGCTATCTCCATTATAACAGGCTGTCATCTTTCAGCGCAGACCAGCCATTAATCATCCAACAATCATTCATCCATCCTTTCGGTGAAGCATTAAACTGTGGCCCTTTCTGTCTGTCTCTGCTGATCATCCAGGTGGAAATTAGAAATCCCAGAGTGCTTTTCAAAAAGAACAGGGGCTAACCTGGGTGACCCTTAACAATAAAAGAGAAAACCTGTTTCCATTGTCCACAGCTGTGTGTAAGCTACCGCCGAGTACATAATAGGCGCCACATTTACCTACACAGTCACCGCTTCTCCAGCATTTAACTCATTCATCTGTAGAGTGGTTTGGGACACCTTGAGTATGAAATATGCTTTGTGAAATCAAATTCCATTATCCTTTACAGCAAGCTGACAAGCATTTTCAACCAAAAATTTCACAGTGCCCCTGCGATTCAATCTTAAAAGAGTCTCTTCCTGGTGTAGCAATTTGCAGTAGTGCTTCACCTTCACGCAGGGAAGTAAGTGCTCCACACACCGCAAAACACATGCTAATCGTGGTGGGCAAAAGCCACTTAACATGGGCAAATGTTTGTTGTTGGGTTTTTCTCTTTTTTCTTTAATTGATTTTCTTTGTGGTTAAAATTATGATGCCCATGTTCTCTAGATTGGGTAAGTCTTATTCTTTCTTTTACAGCTTCTGGATGAAAGACATTTAGGGACTTAGATAATCACCTTCTTAACTAGATTTGATCTGATTTTGAGGTCATTTTCATGCATTAGCTTAAAAGAATTACGACACAATTTAATAATAAATTCTGTTAACATAACTTAGCCTTGAAAAATTGCACTTACATTGAGCAAGTAATATTTTTAATGTTTTATTCACTAAAACACAATTCTAAAGACATTTTGATCCATAATCAGCAATGTCCTTAAGCACATCCAATTTTTCAGTGCAATGATGAAATTTAGAACCAGAAAAAACAACAGCAATGTAAAGGTAGATGAGTGTCTAAGACTCATTAGAAGCGAGTAGAAATCAAGTGCCTGACTCCCTTAATATTTTTCGTTTCTACCCAAGGGTGTATAAAATATATTCTGTTAACCAGGTCCAGAAGAAGGGGCTGTGACCTACAGAGGTCCTCTCCATCTTACACTCTTCTCTGATTCTCTGCACTCTCCTACCTACTCATTTGAGGGAATTTGCAGTACACCGATTCATTTACAGGATTACAATGGATTTTGCACCATGCTCGCTATGATGTTATCCAAGCGACAAATAAGCAAACAGAGAAGCAATCAATTGGATTTTTACTTAGGCTGCAAAATTAATTTTTAGCAAAGTTGCGTTATATAGGAAAAACAGAGGCACAAGCACAGCCATGTGGAATAAGAATAAATATTGGCATAGAGGACGTACCATTACCTTATGCTTTGGACCATATCTCTCAAAAATCTCAACTAAAGCTAGACTGAGAAAAACGTGCTGTTATTCTCTCAAGGCTTTTTTTCAAATGTACAGATTACATGGACTGAATTAATTTCTAATTTTTCCCTGATGTGCACTGGAAGGCAAGATGCTCATAGCAGAAGGCCCTGCAATCATGTGAATTTGTGTACATGCACGTGCTTAACTTCATGGAGCACAGGCATGATGTCAGAAATCAAATATCATTTAGCTCTACCAAAACTGCGTGCAAGGTTGATGAAGTTAGGCACGTGCATTTATTGGGGAGGTAAATGTAGTTAAACAACAACTGGAGAATGAAAAGAATATGAACATGGGGTGCAGATATTTCATTCATTTGGTAATACTGCTTCCACAAGCACTAAACTTTCAAATATGTTCTGCAATAAGGGAATATTTACAACATGTGTTTGGCAATTGCACATTCCTTTTTTGTTACACCCTCAGCTAAAAAAAAAAATAGGACAAATGGTCCCCAAATGCGAAACTACAGAAAGCGACACTTAAAATAGCACATCGGAAACTGGAATGAACAACAAAATGCATGAAGTCATACAGAAGGCCAAGGTGAAGTCAGCATGGAGACAGATGTGCATCAAACCATATTGGCCCAACAGCCTCTTGGTGTCAAAACTGCAAGCATCCTGCCTGCAAAGCGCAAAAGAAAAAGGTCTGCAACTCCCCCACTTGATACATCGCTGGTTACTTGACCAATGATTTATATCAGGTGCCTTACGTATCCACTCTCAATTTTTCTGCAATTAAGGAGGGCAGGGCAGGCCAGTGACAAACGGTTTTCCTGCAGCGCTTTTGGCTTTAGCTATTATCCCTTAGATATCTTTAAACTAATTCATCCCTCTCTAGAATCTCAGGTTTGGGTTGATAAATCAAGTGAGACCTGTGTGTGCTGGGAGCTGATTACAGGGTCATTCCTCAGCAGAAATGTTTGACCATAGTTTCCCAACTTCATATTTTATCTAGCAGCTGGTGATGTATCATCACTAATCCAAATGCAAAGTATCAGGAAATAAAAGAAGGAGGCACTGTTTATAATAAATCACTGACAGGGAAAGCTTGACCTTTTCATTTCCTACAAGGTATTTCATTGTTAGACCACAGACAAACAGAATTTTTCATCTGGTGCTTAATATGCATCAGAAGAGAACAAAGCTTTATAAGAGAAGAAGAGGAGGGTTCTGCCTCCACTAGAGGACACTTATCTTTCCATAGATCAAAAAGACAATGTTGTTAATAACACTTTTTTCTTAAGAATCCTTTATTCTTCTTATTAGATCATAATGTAATGATAAAATGCACTCCATTACCTTTCATCTTGAAGGGAGATTCAGAGACTCTTAACTTTAAAATGCTTCTTTAAAATGTGTTATTTTGAAGAAAAATGCTTATCTTTAAAAGCAAATACAAATCACTGACATCGCGATGAGGTATAAACGCACAATGATAACACTGCTATTGTTAATGCTCAACCTGAAATGTATCTACCATATGTTATTATTCGGTATAGTGATTGTGGCTGCAGATGCGAACACTCGTAGGACTGAACGCAACACGAACACCTAATAAAAGGCTTCCTCTGCAGGGAGCTTCTGCTTCACCTTTCACACAAATGGATGTGAAACAGAGGTACAAAACACACATGATTAGACACCTTTCTTGAAAAAAAGAAAGGAAGAAAGAAATCTGTTCAACTGAGGTATCTTCTCAGTCCGTCTCCCCTAACCCTCCACCAGGTTATGTGGTACCCAACTGCAAGATTCAGCTCCCTGCCAAATACAGCAGCCACAGCGTTTTGTTAAAAACATGGAGGCTGTTGAGATGCGCATCCCTTTTCCCCCTTTTGAACAGCACAACCCACCACCAGAACAAGACACCAGGTACAGCTGTCTTTGCAGCCCAGAAGGATGCAAGCCATGGATCCGTGTGCCTCAGCGCCAAGAGCATCCCGACTAGTCCTTCAAAGAGACATGTGCAACTACAACCACATGGAGCCAACTCAGGATCCCAGAGGGAAGCCCCCTGTACCATCTCTTTTCCTGTAGAAAATCACATAGTTGCATGTATAGGCCAGAAGTTAACTTCAGTTCTCCTGAAAGCTGGTGAATTTCTGACATTCGTTCTAAAAAATCTCAGTTAGGAGCTTAGAACACCTGAAGTCATCCATGCTTCATGTGTTACCAGCCAGAACAACATACATTCAGCTTTGTTAGCTGTAAAACACCTACTACTAAAGCATTTAAACATGTGCACAGCTCTGCCATTTAGTGCAGGGATTCTTTGGGAGGTTTTTTTTTCCCCCCATTCTCCTCCCTCCTCAAGAATCATACCAGAAATGCTTTATTTGGACCTCTAAAAGACCTTTCCTTCTTGGATCTTCCGTGAGCTCTTACATATTCACCTGAGCTAATACAGCAAAAAGCATTAACAGAGATGTTTTACTATGGCCTACTTAACAGTCTTCCTATCAGTCTGGACGCTAAGGTTGCTGACAGCTTGTGTCTCCAGTGGTACCAGCACCCTCAAAAAATGATCAGAGAAAAGCAGAGCAGTGGCTTTGCTCCTAATAGCAAGTCAGAGGGTATTCTAATCCCGAGGAAACATCAGCTCAGCTTGCTCTACAGTAAAAATGATATCGCAGCAAACCCTATGGGTGTTTATGTTGTATTGATAGTCTCCAGCCTCACCCTCACAGAGAGCTGTCATACCGCTACTGCCAAGCTGCAAGTGGCTTTTTTAATTTGCCAGCATCTTAATGTATTTTACTATCATTAGCTGCTACTTCTCCTCTCACACAAAACAGGTTTAGAAAATCTATTTTACTAAGAGCTAGTATATCTAATTTGTACAAATTTACTAAAGCTTGTCAGTCACACTAAAGCATTTAATCATCTGTGACATTAAAATAAAACACTTTAAAACGTTTGGCACAGAGCATTCCTGTTAAGAAAGTACTGTAATAGTATTCACTCTGCTGGCAACACAGAAAAAGAGCAGCAGAGAAATTAACTTGAACAAAACACAGTCATTCTCATAAAACTTCCACACTGGTCAAAGTTGGAAAATCTTGGATGTTCTTTCAAAGAACAGCTTATTCCCACTGTAATGATTTGAGATATTTCAGCCTTCCATATACAGCAGCCATGTAGGCAGGGGGAAGCTATTAAAGTCAATACTAGGGGGTTTTAGTGTAATTAGAACCCCTCATTGCCCAGAGGGAAGGAAAAAGAAAAAAAAATGTAGGAAACTTTCTGTCTGCTTTTATATTACTACTGAGAAAAAATCTGAACACTTAAATTAGAGGAGTTATCTTAAGGGGAATATCTTTTTGCCCTCTCTCGTTGAATCTTCACTGGAGTCAGGATAGTTAGAAACTGTCATTTAATTTCACTCCTTTCCTCCTGCCTTCCCTTTAAAAAGAGAAAAATAAATTTCAATTGTCACATTCACTTCACTCCAAGATCCAGTCTAAAGGAACATCACCAAATATAATGAGACTCTGAATTAAACAAGAATTAGCAAAGCCGAGCCTTACACCGTGTTATTTAGTGCTAGGAGTGCACCACTTCATCTCACTCGGGAGCAGCAAACAGGCAGTTCTCTTGATCCCCAGCCTGCAGCAGAGGGGAGAACCCCTGTGCGGCCACAGATCCATGAGAGCGACAAGCTGATCCCAGTGCATCACCAGCCTTGGGGCTCCCTGCAAGATTAACACCCCTGTTCAGTGAGGTCACACTCTGGATTGTAAGACTGATAGTAGTGTGGCCCATCCTCTTTAAAATTTAAAAAAAATAAAAAAAAATACAAGTTAAACAGGAGAAGTAAATTGCAGTAATTTCATCTGCATAAAAATGCACCCTACTAAGCAGACTTTGAGGTTTGCACAGCTGCCTGTAGAATATATGAATCCTATGTAAATACATTGAAGACAATATTGCTATAGTCTGGTTTACTGCTCTAATCTTCTTTCTTCATGTGCAGTCTCCATTGCTGTTGACTGGAATTCTGTTCATGTATTGGCAAGGGAATAAATTCCTTAATTTTCAAATCACAGTCCTATCTTCTGTAAACTAGAATCTCTCCTCCTCCTAATTCAATTTGCCTCCCTGAGACTGTCCCCAGTAGAAGGTGAATCAATCACTTCATGAAAGGCACCTCTGTATGACTGCTACAGGAAAGTCTCCCTTCATTTTAAGCATTAAACAAGGGAAAAAGAAAATATATTCAAGAAACACAGTAAGGAAAAAGAAAATGCCTGGAAATTTGCCAGTTTCTGTTAGTTTACTTAGGGTGCTATTATCCAAAGACCAAGATTAGAAGTGTGCGTATTTCATTGAAAAATAAATAGCAACTGCTCACATTTCCACTGAACCGCTGTCTCGTGCAACAGTGTAGAGATGACAGCTGCATCAGGCACTGAGTTGAACTTCACATACTCTTGAGAAGAACCTACACAGGCCTTTTGAGGGACCTGTTTTTTCCCCTCTGACTTCCAAAGGACTTAGGACAAATGACCTCATAGGAAGCTAGGAAGGAGTCAATCTGAAACAGGAGCATCTTTTACAAGGAAAATCGCCCCCTTCTCAGAACTCTACATTTTCTATGGTAAAACATCTACTTTCTTGCCACTGAGCTTTTAGTTTTACTTCAGTAAAAGGGAAATATCAGCTTTGTTCTGAGGAGGGTGCTTGTCAGCATGATAAAATGAAGAGGCAGCAGCCAGAAAGGGACTGAGCATCTGTGGTTTCTCCCAGCCCATGAACCAGGGACACCAAATGCAATTAGCAGGCGTGCAGCATGCTCACCATGACTGATGGAGATACCCTTCACGCAACTCCTGATTAAGTCACACAACTGCCTGTGACAGAACAGTATGGATGCTAATGGTTCCCATTGCTTCAAAAAGCAAAAGGATGAATTCTTAGAGGAAAAAAGTGCATCCCAGGCTGTTAAATTGAAAGTTGCTCAGGAAACTCATAAAACAAGCTCTTGTATGGGGGTGAGCATCCTGAGGAAGCATTACCGTAGGCTCACTCTGTTTTTATCCTCTGCCCGTGATATTCATGACAGACTACTCTCAGAGACAGATACTGGGGAGACAAATCTCTTGTCTGACCAGGTGTGGCAGTTCTTACACAGGGCTGCACAACCTGATTGCTTCACTTGGACGTTAGACACACGAGGGTCTGCGATACTAACTTCATCCATTTCCCCCATTCTTATTTCCAGCCTGGTGAAGGTAAAAATCCACTGTCCACCCCAGGTGGAAAACGGGGAGAGGCTGAACAGCTCTGCCGTTGCCAGGGCCAGGAGCAGAGGAACCAGTCCTGCATCTCTCTGCCAACTGCCCTGGAAAAGTCTTTACATTTGCCTCCCCCCCAGCCCAGAAGCAAAATCAAACAATACCAGGCTGCCTACATAGCAACTCCTAAAACCTCACCGATAATTCCTTTAAGTGCGTCTGGTGAAAAAGTTTATGATGGTAATCCCCATCCCAGCCTGGTGTAATATCCCTTTTATTCTACGCCTCTTTCTCCCTGCAGTGGTTTCCCTTTCCCTGCCGGGACAACCAGAAGTGGTGCAATACCCAGCAGTTGCTCTCCAGCCCATTGCGATTCCTGTTCTGTCAGCGCAGCACCCACGCTGGCTGCGGCACCCCCCTCTCCCCAGGATCCCACAAGGGGAATTCCTTCACTCTGAAATGCTTTCCTGAAAATATGAATAATAAATAATTGGATTTTTTTCAGCACTACTGCTATCTTGTCTGTAGTTGTCCGAGGCCAAAGCAAAGCATGAGGACAAATGTGAAATATTATATGGGACTAATACAGTTGGAAAAATAGACAAGTTCTTCATTGCATAAATTTCTCTTTAGGCGACCTTGTGTGTCCAAAGTTTGTGCTTCTTCCTAACAGTTGTCCTAGTAGACCTCTCCATTGGGAGTTTCTTTATTTTAATTTGACAAATAATTCAGCAAGCTTGTCAAGAATTAATTAAGTGGCTCAAGAAAAGAAAAAAATCCAACCAAAAAAGCACCAAACAAGAAACAACATTCTCCTACCTCTGTTTACAACACGCCTGTACCAGTCTAGCACCACCTATATTTCTGCTGCAATTCATAAAACCTGTATTAATCTGCAGGTTGCCTTTCCTCACAATACCCCAACAGCTCTCAGCCTCCTCTGCTTCTCTGTTTGGCAAAACACAACTCTGGGAAGAAAAGAAATGATACGGTAATTAAATTCTCTCTCTGTTTTAAAGGGACAAGCAGTCTTTCTGTACTAATCTGCTCCTCGCAAATTCAAGATAAATACAAGGGAATTATTATTGTACAGTTCTGGCTAATGTACTAATTAAAAATTGCTGGCTACCAAATGAAAAGTAAGAACAATGATACACAAGATGTTATTAAAAACCATTTACAGGAACAGGAAGTTAACAATTTCTATCCAGAGGATTCTGCTATAGCAGATGGGATTACACTGCAAAAATAAAATCTCAAATATAATTCTCCAATTCTTTCTTCATCAATCCTTTCAAGATTAAGGAGGTTTTAAGTCACGGTAATTCGGAATGGGAGGGATCCAAACCTATGGGTACCCTCAGTACCAAGGAAACTTGAGAATTTTTGGTAGGTAAACAGTGAAATTTAAAATTAACAGGTCAAGTAAGTGATCTGAGGGATTTTTGTAACACTTGTTTCCATATGCTCAGAGAGAATATTTATAGTAATATTTGGCACAGCACCCATATTAACTATGGGCCAAATGCAGGTAAACTGATTTTCTGATTTTAATCTAAACACAGTTGCTCCTTCTCTGTATGTTCAGACTTCTGTGATTTTTTTTTCATTATTATTTTTTATTTTTTCCCCTGCAAGATGCATGAAGGATGAAAGACTTTTTATTTTTTTCAACTTTGTTACAATGGAATATTATCCCTCAGGGTGTGTTATTGCTCAGAATAAAAAGGGGATTGGTGGCTGACAGCAGATGATATTGAAGTGTCACACCATAAATATTTTTAGCTTAGTATACATGGCGTAGATTTAATTCCAAGGGAAGATTACTGGTTTTGTAGTGTATAACTCATGATTAGGGGTGGATTCATCTCATCCTATCTCTAGGATTCAACTCTAGTACCTTTAGAACCTCCACCTCATTAGAAAAAGAAGTGAAAATCCCTCGGGGCTACAAAGATTTCACGCTTCTTGTGCTGGAAGTTTTGAAGGACTGGCTCTACAGAACTGATAACACAGCAGACTAAGCCAAGAAGCCTCAGATGTGCTGTCCTAGATCTACCTCTATGACACTGTAAAGGCTAGAAAAACCCTCACAAAAGTTTTCATCAGTTCTAGCATATAAAGAAAAAAATGTACCTAATTGTCAAAAAAGGTGATAGTCAAAGATCCTACATGAACACTGAAGTGAAGAAAAGACACAGCAGGAGAAATGGGCGAGTAATGCAAGAGACACAAGATCAGCAAAACTACACCTTTTGTAAGAATACATTTGTAAAAAAAATGTGTGTACTGTGATTTTCACCTGATCAGCCACTAATAGTAGCCAAAAGGATTCTCGGTGGTGATCCAATTTTTCACTTATCTTAGTAAGATTATTCCTGCTTGTATTGCTATATAGATCCCAAAGGCAACATCAGACTCCAAGGAAAGTGCTTCAGAAGATATTAAGACTGCCCTTGGTGCTGTGGCACTGATGCATTTCATGGCAAATGTGTCAGATTACTCTATATGCTCTTATGTTGTAAATGTAACTTTCTACCTGGACTACATCTCCCATATTGCAACAGTCTCACCATTGAGAGACAAAAAACAATAAAGCATCATGCAAGAGGTCTGCCAGGAGGGCTAGTCACTGAAGGAGTATGTGAGCATGAAATCACAAAATAACAAATCCCGTGAGATATTACTGCAGCTTTTCTAACCGAACGTTTCTGGGTGTGTCCCTTCTATGTCCCCCATCTGTGTCTGTCCCTCCACCTCCCCCCAACAACCTGACTTCTTTTAAAGACAAAACCAATATAGTTGAAAGTCGACTTTTTAAAACTAATTATAGCTGGCCTGGAAATTGTCTTGCCTAAGCAGTGCTTACACAAATCCTTATACGTGTAAATAATGCTAGTGAAATCAGGAATACGCACACGTTTCTATCCCTATTAATGCGACTGCCAAATCAAGCTCTCAGCCACTCAGCACGGAAAATAAAGACACATGGAATTAAATTCATTGTGTTCAATCAGGAAAAAGTGAACCCAAATTAATTATGCAAACTTTAAAAAACACATTTAGAGATATGATTTGTTCAGAAAGGTACATTTTGCGCACTACCTGAATCTAGCTGAGAGAACACATAAAACATTCATTTCATTTTCTGATATGTGCTCGTTTAGTACAATACACTCAGCCATAATGATGTAGCTAACAATTTTATGGTCTTGTATGATTCATGCTGCAAAGGATACCATGCCACACTGAAACCTTTTTATTATCAATCACTGGGAAACACAACCTTGAAGACTGGCATTAATTAAGAGGGTAAGGATTTACAAATGCTCCTGCTTCATTCTCTAAATATAAATATTCATGGCAGTATCTATGGATCACTTCTTGAAGTAAAAATTGATCTTGGAAAATGAGAAGTTGTAAAGGAAATAGAAACATAATTATGAAAGGCTGTCTTCAAATCTTACGACTGGAATATTTTATAATAACCATTCTCCCTTCTGTTAATAGAAACAAAAATATTGGGATAATTATGGAAATACAAGAAATGCGACCACAAATATAGATTCCTTAATAAAATCAATTTTTAAAATAATAATAAAAAAAAGATAGAATTTCTATTCACTTTCTTCTTTTTCTCTACCAATAGTTTTTCTGTGGGCTCCGTGTGGTCCGTTCCTCAGTCCGGCAGGCCTGTTAGATATGCACCTATCGCATGTACTTTTACATCCCCATTATCTTGTGCTCATACCGATATTGCTGTGACTTCTATCTGTTCGTTTTCCTGAAGAAATCTTAAAGAGTTTTTTTTCCTACGTGTTGTCCCAAGCTGGGCATTAGCCGTAACGCTATAGTTGCTTTTCATTTGTATTTATGTTCCTAATCCTTTTTGTGTAAGTAATTACGGTAAATGCATGCACATTAAGCACACAGTAAAATGAACATACATAACTGAATATGTTACCTGCTTGAAAATCTATTACTTGTTTTCATTTTTATTATTCCAAAGCACACTAAGTAATATATACATGAAAAAATTACATATATAGTAATAATAAACATAGAAGGTTTGGTTCCACCTCACCTAAGATATGAATAGGTAATTAATTTCTTAAAAATAGATTAACTACTTCAAATAAAAAGATTGGCAGCAACTAGTGATGCCTGTGGTAAGGAACTCATTCCTGCAGTCTCTATACCTCATTAGACTGAAGACACTTTGCTAACTACAGATCTAAGAAAACACAGAAATTCAAAGTCTTTCCTAGCTTTAAACACAAAAAGAAAACTAGGTTTCAACTACATTGTTTTCTGGGTCATCAAGAAACAGATGTCTTTTATTTAACATTTCCATAAGTAAATAAAACTGCTTCTGGTGATAAACATTCAGGCAAAATGACTGAAAACATTGTCTCCACCACTGTCCTGAAGATCAGTGAACAATTAGAACTTGCCCACACTTGACTTCTCCAAGTTTAAAATCTGCCAGCTAACAACTGGCAAAGAGCACAGATAAAAATCAAACAAAATTGACTTCTTGGTTCCTTTGATATTTTTTTTTCCCCCTCAGCTTTTAGTGGTGTTGACAAGATTAGTAGAAGATGCAAAAATATCTTTTTGTCTCTTCAAACCCCTTGTTGATCTATTTTGACTTATTATTTTGTTCCAACAAGCATGCCCCAGCTTCTGGAGTTCATCAGCCTAAAAGATCATTTAGTACTTTCTATTCTCAGACCAGCTCTTATTAACCTAAAACTTTCAGTGAATAATGCCTGTGCATGTACAGTGTGTGATTAAATAGAACTATATTCAGGGCTTTCATGTGTGAATTCTGCTTGGGAGAAAAATTGCCGTGCTGCTGGACAGCACATTTGAATTTTCCTCCCTATCACAATTATTTATTATTTCTATTAGCTAATGTTGTTTTACTCCTAATTATGGGTAATTAGATGATGAGTTGTCAGCACAATCAATTCACTTAGAAGCTTCTACATTTAATTAACTCAAGATGGTTTTGAACATTTAAATGTCAAAACAACATTTAGAAAACAGAACATTAGCATGTTGTTCATTGAACTGTACATTATAGAATGTGACTTAAAGAACCAAAGGTTTCAGTGTGATGACAGCTCTCAAATTCTGCTTGTAGAGAGTCCAAATTTGCTGTACATCTTGACAGCTTTACTACAATGGCTTCAGGCTTAGCAGGTCACCTGTTACAGAGCTTCAGGGCTGCTCTGAGAATATGAGCTACTGCAGGGCTTGGTGGATAACAGAAAAACACCCTTACCAACACCAGCGTCAAGGAAACCTTCTCCAGCCTCAGCCTCCATGCATTTTTACGGGTTCAGCACAGGGATGGTTCCTCTCAACAGAAAATGGGAAAGAATGGTAGAATCAAAACCGTCATCCACTGAAGAAGGGCTCTAAGGCAGAGGAAGGTTTAAGATGACAAGGCCTGCACAGCCGTGTATATTCTGGACTACGTGATAAGGGATGAGAGATGCACCCATTTCTGTCTGGTTTCACCCAGTTCTGAGAAAGGATGGTCAACAGCTAGTCAGGAGAAGACTGATAGGAAGTTTCAGAGAAAGAATCTGGCCCACCCACAGTTTTGAATTTAATGTTACTACTGCTGAAAAAGCACCCTTAAAAGTCTGACAAATTTCTTTGGGCACACAGGAAAGATAGTTCTGGGACCTTCTGAACAGAATCATTTTTGGAAATAATCTTAAAGCGATGAAGGTCTGTTACAAGAAGGGACACAATGGGTCTGTTAACACAATGGTGAAAACAGCTGAGACAGATAGCGTGGTATAATCAGAATACAGAAATTATACAGAACTTACAGATTAAATTTGCTGAGTAAAGCATTGTGACAGTGTTCTGTCACTATTCAAGCTGACAGAGACAGAAATCAAATTGTTCCCGTAGTGCCAAACACTATCGAAGTTTTGCATTATATTTGATCTGCATTTCAAGAGCAGACTAGTCAGAGTAGTATTACAAGAGATATTTCAGTTCACAATAACCTATAATTTTTTTCTAATAATTTAAAGATCACATTTTCTCAAAAGAGGACACTGAGAATGTTATTAATATAACAGCTGAAACTGCTCGATACGTACAGTGAAGTTCATTGGTTCATTTGTTTGTTCATTCATTTGTTTGAGCATACCTTTCCAAAACAATCATTAAGCAACGTACCTTCCCATCTTAACATTAAGATTTCCTATTTGACATGTGAAATCCTAAGACTGATGTTACAAATCTGAGCAGCTAATTAACATGTTAGCGTGGTTGTCTGTTCCTGGCAATAGCCTCAGTCTCTTTCTGCTCAATGGTGTACAGCCTTGCAGTGGAAGAAGGGGTGAAGGACAACAGCCTAGCCAGACGTTCTGAAGGACACCAGGCACTGTGTTGTTCATTAAGAATAAACAGGGACTCGGCCCCGGGGGCCCTTACAGACCCTCCTGGAGATGAACAGAGGAAGGAGGGGAGAAGAGCTCTCCTGGTTTTGAAAATACACGTGGGAAGATCTTCCTGTCCTGAGACTACACCGAGCTTGCAAGGTACTGAGCCCAGGCTGGTAAATTCCAAGAGTTAATCCTTACCCCTACAGCGTCCAAATGTAAGGGTTTTCGTATCAGAGAACCTGCCAGATGCCAACTGCAACGTTCAAGGTAATATCTGATGAGGAGTTATCTTTTCCTGTTATCAGCGGGACTTTTGGAAGAAGGCTTGGAAAGGTTTTCAAGCTTCATGCCTTGCTCACAGTCAGCTAGATCACTGGATGAAGGTGGATTCTTGTGTTGTGAGCTTCAGGGCTACACATTGGCAAATGGTAGCTTTAAAGCTGCCTTTGTCCTGACTAAAAAGTATCCTTTTAAGAGATTCCTCTGCTAAAGATTCAGCGATGATGGGATCCATCCCGCCCTGTTCAAGTTTCAAACTCTTTTCCAGGTCAGAACTCCCAATACCGGGAAGGGCTTTTTAGGACAGAATCCAATCTATGGCCATCTTTCAGCTGACACATTCATTTGCTTAAATTTCTCACAAAATCCCCATGGCCGTCCCAATGCAGCTTTACAATGCTGAACAAAGTAGCAAAACAAAACAAAACAAAAACAAAAAAACAAACACAACAAACCAAAAACAAGTCGCCAAGCATATTTCCAGCACTAAGTCGAGTCGTACATATTTCAATTCACATGGCGTTTGCTCTTTCACATCCCTGGAAGTTATCCTACTTTTCACTCTGACAAGCTGTCACTGTTTCTAGTAACACATTTTTGTTTCAGTGTTGGTAGACTTTTCATTACCTTCTGTATCAGAAGAACTGTTTCCTACAGTACATATCCCAAATGCCTGAGTGAAAGCATGTCGCCTGCTTGCTTTAGTACCAAAGCTAGAACTTGAGAGTCAGCGCAAATGACAATAAAAAGAATCTACTGAGAATTTGGGGTGTCTCATACCAAGCAGACAGAATAACTGTAAGGCCTATAAAATAAACACAATTTCCTTGTGTTGTACAGTAGGCATTATTCATTACCAGTATGGTTTTGTTGTGACTGAGCTGCGTTTTGGTACTGAACATCAACAACATGACAGAAATGTTTCAGCCTTTCTCTTCTCTTTCTACAAACGTGGATGTAACAGTAAACCCGGGTGACAGGTACTCCCACACATACTGGTATTCAATCCGTCAGGCGCAGTTTGAACAGCATGGTGCCCAGATGAAGCCACGTAAGCCAGCACCTATTAGCTGCTTCCTTTGATTCTCCTGCTACTGCTCAGACACAGTGCAGGCTGTTGCAAAGGATAAGCAGCATTAAAACCAGACACACAAAAAAATATTATCCCAAACAAAGGCCAATAATGTACTCTGAAGGCTTTTTCTAATTCATTTTCTGGGTGTTAAAACAAACTGTTCTGTGAAGATCTCACGTGAAGATTCAAGATCTCTGTATAGTTTGAGAAAGTTTAAAAAAAATGCAGCATGCAGTGTAGCATTCTGGAGCTTCTCATAAAGGCTCAAAGGTGAAGAAGCAAAGTAATCATGATGAATGCTGTTTCCTGCTCTTACTCTTTTTCTCTCTGTATCTAAATTCCTTTCTATTACCAACCATAAGACACAATTTCCAAAGTTAATTTCACTTTATGAAGATACTGTTTAACTATGCTAGCACTGGGAATGCTAATTCTGCCTTTCCCAAAACTAACAATTCTTTACATATTATTTTCAGCTCCTAAAAGTGTCCAAAATAAGCTGGGGCAGCAAGATCAGTTTGCAGCTGTGTTCATGACTCTGCATTTCTATTCCTCATCATAGTTATGTTCCAGGTTCATACATGCAAACCCACTATTTTTCAAATGAATGAACTGAGAAAATTAAAAGTGCATGTCCTACAGGATATGAGTGAATTTGTGCACATACAGGAACACATACAGAGGAAGTTTTGGGCAACTCTAAAGTTTCTGGCTGTGTGCTCTATGAAGCCCTATGCTGTAGCATTAGACATGCCAAAAGTTGAACCCACAGTAAGACTGAAATAAATTTAAAAAAAAAAACCCAGAAATTCTCAGAGGCTGGTAAGTCTCTTGGAGAGCCTCAAATGGCCAATGAATTTCAGCTTGCAGAGCCACTATGCCATAATTGCATGGTTGTGAACTTTTACTAGTTGTTTGCTCCCTTCCAATCTGTCCATTTTTTAAATCATCACAGGCTTGTCGCTGCTTGCACTGAAGCCTAAGGCTACATTCCAACTGCTGCTCCCGGTCTGTGGGGCAGGACTGCAACCCACAGCACGTGCTGCAAGCAGGGGAAAGGTCTGTGAAGCAAGGGGACTTGCTGCTCCCACTGAAAAGTCTGTATCTAAAATGGTCTTTGTTTCCATCAAGGTTGTCCTGGATGCTAATGAATTTCCTAAAGTTGGTTTTCTGGAAATTGTGCATAGAGAACTACAAAGGGATTTCCCAAACCACAAAAAAAATAATCAACCTACATCTGAGCTGGCTGCAATGGTGCAAGTTTGACAGAGTCAGGGTAACAGGAAAAACATCCTTCAATTTTGAGGCATGTTTGGACAGCATTGACTGCATTTCTCTAACACCAATATATTTGACTGAAATAATCCTTGAGGCAGGCACCAACTCCTCTTCCATAAGAGAGACAGAGTCCTGATCTTGAATCTTTCAGAATATAACCACATGCATAAGTAATAATTGTGGATATGTTTTAGCAGTCCCCCCATCTCGGTGAACTATCCATAAGTGACATCAAAGTACTGAATATTGCTGCTCTGCAATACTTACATAAATCATTACTATTTTGGGCACATTTCTATGTTGGCACCAGCGTTAGTGGCTTACAAAAGGCATTTTTCTATGCTTATGCTTGGCATTCCTACTGGAATTGTAATAGTGAGAAATCATCACAGCCATCTAAAGGGGCTTGTGCATAAAGTGCCTGCTCCCTTAAACACTGCTTAAGCCTGAATGACTAATGGTCTTTTTCAAGGATGACTAGATTTATGCATCTTCCCTGTGAACTCGATGCTCCCATGAAGCCAAGAAATCTTTTATTAAAATACTAGCAATATAGTTACGTTTTACTCTCAAGACCAACAAACCTAAGATTTCTACGGAGTAGAATACTTCCCAAAGACCAAACTGCAAAAACAGCAAACAAGAAATGACTGAGAATCATACTACCCTCACAGAAAACTGGTTCTGAATTTCCAAAAATAAATTTCAACTCCAAACCTACCCTTTCATTCCTACAATCAAATACAGGTGCAGCTGTACAACCGTAATAAATGGCGGATACACACAGATGTGCAACTATCCAATTTGCAAACAAAGAACCCACATGTCAGTAGCATGGACGACCACGTCTTCGCTTCAAAGAGTTTAGTACTGTACTTTGGCAGGCAAAAACATACATGTGTTTGGGAGGCTCAACAGTGCAAGAAACGATCATACACTCATAATCAAAATCCAACTGAGGCCTTCTTTGAAAATTTGGCCCTAAATATTAAGCAGTGCCTGGGGGCTGATTAAAATTGACCTCTCCAGGGCATAGATCATGCAACACTAAGAAAACAAGCTGAAGAAACAGAAGCAAAGACTGCTGTTCCCTGCATCTTTATTGGTATGAAAGCTCTTAAGACGCCAAACAAGGGGGGTGTTCGGGGGGAGACGTTAATATCTGAGGAGAGAGATCAAAAGCAGTTAACGTTCCTGGCACTGCATTGTGGCATGTGTATCTTTATACTTTTAAACTTACAGTAAAAAACAAAACAAAAAAAAAAAAAAAAAGAAAAAGAAACATTTCTTTGTTAAATCAAATATTGCCACATGTTACTCATTTAAGTTTGCTGTCCTCAGATCCAACTTAATTTAGTCTGCATTGAACATTTCTGATCTGAACATTTAATGTGGCAATGTTTTGCTCTGCCAGGAATATTATCTGAATGTTAAACATGAACTCAATTTATTCATCAGAATATGGCAAGCATGATACCAAAGGTCATTTTGTTTATATTGTCCTCTAGCTCCATAACTTATGGCCTGTTTCTTTCATCTTCAGACCTCAGAACACTCAACAATATTGGATGTTACAGTGTGGGTAAGAGAACTGGGTTCACTTTTTTTTTTTTTTTTTTTTTTTTTTAACATTTTTATTTGGAACTGGGGGGAGGAAACAGCCTTGTTCGGCAACAAGGAAAAGCACAGAAAACATGCAACACATCTGCTACATTATGAACTGGTAATAGATACACAAGATAAGCCTGCCCTGGTATGGAGGATGTGTAAGAAGCTGTATGCCTTACACCTTACCATTCACAATGCAATTATAGCTTTTTTGATTTTTGAAGTAGGTGCTGATCTCAATCACATCATTATAAAACCACAATAACCTCATACACATTTTTCATACAAAACGTGGCCACAAAGTTGTCACAGAACCAGTGAGCCAAATTCTGATATTAATTACACTAGCAGAAGTTTGTAGTAGTATCATATGCATATGCAGCTCCACTTTTTAAAAATGTACCTACAGCAGCAAAGTTAGTACCTATCCCTTAGAAAGCATCACACCTTGCTTGTATTATACAGATGATTCTACCACTGAAAATTCTTGTCCCTCCTCTCCTCAGCACCCAAAGGCAACTTGAACCAAAAAGAATAGAACCACACAAACAGATAAGCAAGTAGAAGAAATAAATGTGAACAGAAACATCTATTTCAAAATAAACAAAGTCATTTTCTCTCTGAAGTGACAGAAACATACTTCCATTCTTTACTATTTCTCATTACTTCTAAAGAATTATTATAGAGGAGTTCAGCCCACCTGCTGATAACTTAGTGGCAGTTTATCACTCCATTTGTTCAGATGTGATTTTTTTTTGCTTTATTGAAGAGTCAGTTCCTTCCTATTATATTGAATTGCTAGCACTTTCACACACTTGCTTATCAGATATCACAAAAGAAATATCCACCTGCTAATGCACTATCAATAAAATCTGAAGAAGCAACACTGATTATTGGTGCTTAGGCTTTTCAAATCCAGTCCATAGAAGCATTCGATACGTTATTGATACTTCCCATCAAAACACTCCTCTGTCCACTATAAATGGGAGACTGAAGAAAAATAAATGTCTCTAACTTTACCGGCAGGAGCATCTTTAAAGAAACCCAAAGCAAAAACACCCTAATGCCAAAGGCAGCCACATGCAGAAACTGCACCGAGAAGGCTGAACAGGTAAGGTGATGCAGATATTTGGAAGTTCAAGAGGACCAAATCCAGTGCAAGGCCCTTCCCAAAAGTGTCAGCGTCCCATCTAAGTGTGGGGCTAATCCACAACGGCATTTTCACAACAGTGGGATTTTTCTAAAATTTGCAGCAATGGGCTTATTCAGAGTTTCATGGCAAACCTGTCAAAAGCATTAGGTGTCGGACTAACTCTAATGTCACTGAAGTCAATTGCAATCTTAGCTCTGATTTCAGCAATGGAACAATCAAGCCGTCCCCAAAGGGTACACTTATAATGACACTTTAGAGGATGAAGTTATATTTTAAGTGTGCGTATTAGTAGATCCCATAGTTATATCTCGTTAATCATATATATTTGAAGCAAGTAGTTAGTGATCTCAGCAGTTAGTTCCATTCATTCAAAGGCTTCCATTTTTAAATTTCATAGATACAGCCACCTTAAGTTTAATAATTTCCAAGATTTTTTTTTTTTTTTATAGTGACAGACACACACAAGTGTGTTAATTGACAGAGTACCTTACCTACCTCCATAATGCATTCTTATGTTTTATATACAGGTAAGCTTCAAGAGTGCATTTCTTAATCCAATGAAATATTTATCAGATCTGAGATCTAAAGTGTACATATTCAATTTTTTATGCACACCTTTACATGATTCATGAAATTCACCCATAATGTGAGTTCTTTTCATTAAATTTTGTTTTTACGTATCATTGTTACTCTTTTTTTACAGCCAGATTTATATTGAACTGACAAATATCATTCAGGTATCTTTGAACAAAGTAGCTCTTACCTTTTGAAATCATGGAGGTCTGGTACCTGCAGTAGGTTTCTCTGTAAACAAACAAGAAAAGAAATAAATCCAGGATAATGTTAAATTTGCAGTGAAGCACAATGTGCTACATTACATGAGTTAGTTTCTTTATTAAGAGTTTCCTAAAGAATATTTTCAGAGATGGCTAGTGCTACATGGAATAACAGACATTAAAAATAATATTCTGAATGTATATAGAAAAGCACAATCTCACTTAACCCAAAATAGATTTTGTATTGAAAATTGAGTTTATTAAACAAATTTGTGTTCTCATACATCTTTTAAAGGGCAGCTGGATTTTCAGTCAAGAGCACACTCCTATAACCCAAAACTTAGATAAAGCTAAACTTAGACTTGCACATTGTACAAGGGACCATAATTTACTGGTAAGAAATAGTTTGACTACTGAGATGTGTGACACTTGCTTTTTTGTTTGTTTGGGGATTTTGTGTGTGTGTGTTTGTATTTGCAGCTCTGCTGCGATATGAGTAAGATACAGGCTTTTGTCATCATTTTACAGAATACAGCATGGAGGGTAGGAATATGGGAGCTACCTCAGACACAGCATGGAGGGCTGGGAGCTCTGTTACTTGAGCAGCACTAACTGGTCCAGAGCTCAAGGGGTTTGTGTGAGCTACCTATGGCTCCACGCCCTCCCATTCTGCTCAGTGCCTCCCAGCAGCACTCAGTGAGGCCGCCGTGAAGCGCCCTTCATCACTCAACAAATATTCTTTTGGCTGTCTCAGAAACAGCTACCCAACACTTTCTTAATGTGGGCTTGAACTGAAAGTCATGACAACCAGGAATACATTTTGGTCCTCTAGAAAACAGGTATATGTAGCAACACATTGATACCCTGCAATCCAGATACACAGAAATGTCACCACAGTTCAGCCAGCATTGTCAAGCGTGAAAAGCATTTATTTATATAACTTATCTAATAAGTAGTCGACGTCTCTCCTTAACCCTTCTGTATTACTGTCTTTTTTCTCTTTTTGGATACACAAGGCTTGGTTCTGCATGCTAAGAACATCTTTGAGGTACTCTCAACTCATATTGACTCAGTATGAGACAAGGGCTTGGCACTTTGCATAATCTCGCCCTCAAAAATGCAAGTAACAAAGAAAAGTTTACAATGTCATTTTTCAAACTCCGCTGAATAGCATAAAACTGCTGATATTATGTTACAGTGTCACAAAATCATAGGGGAAATGCTTTAAGTTTCTAAATTGTTCGAGGCACCAAATTGCACTACTTAATGCTAACTGCACATCGTATTTATTTTTGTTAAGAGAAGGAATACTTTCAAGTACCAAACCCAGCTACTGACCCTTTACATGAACTAATTCCTCAATGAAGATTCAAATTACTTGCTTTCCCTTTATTTCAGTGGGAGGAAAAGAAAATCCAAACACCATCCCTCTTTCCTTCATAGTTAAGATCAACATTTGCTCAAACATGAGTTATGGGCAGAAGACAGAATGTGTCTGTTGTGAAAACGGGTGTAGAAAACATCTCTCAGGCTGAAAATTTAATTGAAGTTCAAAACCAGCAAAAGAATTATGACTTTTAATACTAACTCCTGCATACTGTAACAATGCATGTTGTACACATATGTATACAAACAGTGTGTATAGCTTTACATGTTTTATATATATATTGCACTTTAGGTAGTCAACTGGTTGAGATCACGATTTTGTTCTTCCTTGAAAAAGTTATTGTTACAAATACGAGAAAAATATTCCTGTGGCAATTCCAGTGACGGGACTTCTGAATAGTCTGAGATTTGAACTCTGTTTATGGTCCAGAAAACATATAGTATTTTTGCAATTAAAACATAATCTAAAGAGACTTGTTTAATGGCTGAAACCACTGTAAACACTAAGTTCAACTACTAGAAAGAATGGAAAGTGACCGCAAGATTAATTTGCCTTGAAGTTTTCCTCTATAACCTTATAATTTGGCACGCCAAGCAATATATTCACTGGCATTCAGCAATATATCCCTAAGAAAGGGCTCCAAAACACCAGACTTTTCAGATTGGGAACATAACAAGATCACTAAAAGAAGTTTTGAACTGTGTGTCTGAAGTTTTAGTTAAGTTAGCCACAGCTCCTAGAGATGCTTTAAAGAAAATAATTACCTAATTTTTCAGTGTTTTCAATTCTCCATTTGGTCAGAATTTCGCAAACTTGCACAAAAACTTTCTCTAGCAACTGGCCATAAGCTTGCTGGCTTTCAATAGGTAAAGGAATACTGTCCCCCTCCAGAGAGAAGAAACATTATTTAGGCATCAAGATTATCCTGAACCTCTACTCAAAAGAAAAATACACAGGTCTGGAAGCATTCCTCAAGCTGAGTATGCATGCCTGTGGCTGGGCTAGACCTTTTGTTTCACTCTTGTGGAACTCTTTCCCCAATCAAATAATACAAGTGTTGATAGCTCAATCTTTTGCAGTTCTCATTAGTGAGGCCAAAGGTGGGAAGAGAAGCTGACTTACTCTTTCCCTCTCAACAGGAGAGGATCACCACAGAGATGTCCTTTGTGTTATGCACCAGGTTATCAGCCTGGTACATAAGTCATGTTTTACACTCATGTAGAAAATGAAGAAAAAAAAAACAACAGGAGAAACTGCCACTCTTTTGCTAGTTCAAAGCAAAAAAAGCACTTAAACAATTCATAGTTTATAACAAGGCAGATCACAAAGAATAAAAGAAAATTAATGTTACATAAATCATGTAATCTCTTTCCTAATACAGTTCATTAGAGCTTCAAGAGTAAATCAAAATAACATTGCAAAAAAAAAAAAAAAAAGCAAGCTGAGATAATTAGGTTTGTACAGCCAACTTACTCTGCTAGAATTTCAAGACACTGTGAAAAGCACACCAACAAATTTTTGGTTAAAAGCATTACTAGAAAGAGTCCTTTCCCTTTGAAAAATGGCTTAGCATATCCGAATACTGCTCCATGCTGCTTTTTCTCTTTCCCGGTTTTAAAGAAAATGCATGGTACATTCAGGTAAGTATTCAGGAAAACAAAACAGAAGAGCTGAGAATCTGAAGTGACCGGGACATAGAACCTGTGGGCAGGCCACGTTCCTTTTACAGCAATCCAGGAAGGCAGAAGAGTACAGATTCTTATGCTTTCACTTATCCTAGAGAAAGAAAACAGGCAGCGAGTGAAACCTGCTGGACTCGACACTTACAGCCCTGGAGACTATGGATCTCCTTTGGGTTTTTTGTACTTTAAAGCCATAGTAGATTCTTACAAGTTCAGTAGAGCTGCGAGGAAGAGAAGCTTAGCTATGCCTCAATGAGCAGCTACATACTTTAAATAAGTTGCTACATCCTGTACACTATATAATATTTATATGTCTTAGCATTTTTTAACTTCTCAGAAATTTCTACCAATGAAAATTTTAGCAATTTGCCTGCATCTGCCCAAAGCTGCTTGGATATTTGACTGCATAAAGATTTATTTTTTTTTAAATACGTACTAGCATAGTCTATGAAAACTAGTAATTTTTTTCTAGGCTTGAAAAATCATGAGCACTTCCTAATGCCAAAGATCCTCTTCTAGATTACTAATAAAAGATACGAGACAACACAATATATGTGGACATGGGAGGTATGTCAAAGTCTCCCCAAACTTATGCTGGGATTTTTTTTACAGAACACAATAGAAATATCCCTCAATCCAAGCCAAATACCTAAGGTTCTTATTGAAGTGAAATTCCTGAAGTCACTGGACTAAATCCTAGCTTCAGTTAAGACTTTGTATGCCTAAAGTCTTACATAGAGACTAGAGAAAGGACTGCAGTAGTTCACCTTAATTTCTCACTCCATAGACAGAATTTCCAGGAATAAAATGCAGTACAGTGGTGATGCTGATGGCCATGAGAATCTGCATATTTTCACTGCATATATTAAAAAATGTCAACCCTAAACAGATATTTAATATGCACATCTGTACGTACAGTATGACAGCCTTGTCATTCACTACATAGCACCATTGGTTAGAGGTTCAACTCAATCATCCCACCGTGCCACACGGGTTCCTCATACACATAGGGGAAGCACTAGCACATCCCCCAGGATTGCAAAACTGTATCCCAAGAGATGAACCAGTCTTACATAAATCATCACAACACCAGCTCAACTTTCAGATGCTGGAGGAAAAGGTAGGAGCAATGGTCCAGAATCTGGGCTAACATATCAAGCCATGGGTTCAGAAACTTCTCTAGGACCCCTAGAAAATCCCTCATGCTTTTGTCTACCTTGCAAGGTGAGATCATACTACACAAGAATGACTGCTTGGGGAAATATTATGAGAATGGGATGTCTGGGAAATAGCTAAGATTCAGAAATGATAATAAAGTGGTAAGGAAATACAGTATGCAAAAAATATGCAAGAACAATCAATAGAACAACTAGAACCAGGCAAGCAGGAACAGATGGAAAATGTTATTCAGAAACTAGAAAAAGCATCAGTAAGTTCTCAGAGAGGGAGACTGCAAAACGTAATCAACAAGACTTACTTTGGGGGGGAAAGTAGCAGACAGGCAAATGAAAATAATGTGTTAATCAAACCCAAAACAAGGCTAAAGACACTCAAGCAAGTTAAAGATGCAAAATCCTCCATATTAACGGTTCTACTGAGTCTCCAAACCACAACCCAGGTACAGCCATTTGCGCAGCATTCTCTGGAACAAGCTACTTTATAGTTCAAGAGCAAGACGATTAAAAAAAAAATAATTAAAATCTACCTTTGTCATGTGTAGTCTGGGAGCATGTAAGAGAATACTGTTTCCAATGATGTGCTGGAAACAAGGCACCAGTAGTGACACATGAAGCCCAGACCCAGCAGGTACAGCAGAGCAGGCTAGCATGCTTCCTACTCTGAAGTATTTGGCTTTATGCTTTCTTGGTTCCCTTTGTACATTACAAAATTATGAGTTCTTTACGGTTATAAAATAAGTTAAGCTTGTATTTTTTCAGATATCAAGTTCTACATGCCAGGTAGCCAAGTAAGACAAGAACCAATTAATCACTTTTAAACACAAGACTTGCAAGAGTTGTCATTGAAGAATCATGTAATGTATTGCTCACAAGTATTCAGTTTGTTGCCATGTATCTCTGAAAGCATTCACTACCTGAAAATTGCAGTTTCCGTAGTAATTATTAGTCTCCTGGGTTTTAATCTAACCAATAAGCAGGAAAAACACCAGGTGATTTAGATGACCAACCATTTACGGGCAAGAACTACTCACTAAATGATATTTATAGTCATTCCTTAATAATCCACAAGCTGAACTGTGTTCTCTAATTATACTGCAGATACTTACACAATCATGAATACAACTGTAGAAGTCAGAACGATGCACAAAGAAGCAAAAATGTTGAATGCATCATGTAAATCACATACAATACATAAATTTACTATCATTGAGTATATTTGGCAGTTAAAACTACTGCTCTTGTTTTGTACTTTTCTCTTATGAGAAACAACAGTGTCTCACAACACTTCTGCACATTTCTTAATTTTGCAGACTGAAGCTGAGACAGATGATACAATTTCCTCAAGCAAAACACAACACCGGAGCCAGGGACAAATGCAGATGTCTTAATTTTCAGTGCAGGAATTATTCCAGACTTCATTCTTTCATTCAGTGCTGAAGATAGATGTTACAAAAATAATTTACGCTGCTTTAGGTTTATTTTTTAGATTTCAGTGGAATGGTCTTTTTAATTTGGTAAGTGAAATGAATACAATGTAATCCTTGAAATAAATCCTGCCATTGAATTATGCTTGGCAAAACGGAACCCTAACCTGTTATTTGCACAGGCAATGAATTCAAATTTCAAAATAGCAAATTTCAGCAAAATAAGTTGGAAGAGTTCAACCAGTCAATTTTTCTGTTTAAAAGATCAGTTTTGAACCTCTGACTTTCCTCAAAGTATGCAGAAGGAACGTGTTTTCAAGAATATTATTATCCATTATGGGTGTACAAATACTTAAATTAATTTCTTTTAACAAAAGGTTAGCCAGTAAAATTATTAAAGAAGCTGCCCCCCCCCCCCCAAAAAAAAAAAAAATGCACTATGTTGTTCAGAGATATTGGTTACATTGTGAGGAAAACACGAGCTAACTCCAGGGAATAAAGAGCAAGTTTTATTAGCCACTAAAAAAAAAAAAAAAAAAAAAAAAAAAGCGCAGAGATACATTTCACAATATTATGGATACCTTTAAATGTGTTTAAATGTGTAATTTCTGCACATTGCATGGGTTATTGGGTACAAATGCATGGGAACAAGTGTGCAATCACAGAGACGATCCCACTGCAACAACAGGAGCAAACCTGAGGAAGGAGTCAGGTCCTGCTAAAAGACACAAGCTTGTCCTTGCAGGGAGCAATTCTACAGCAACAACCCAAGGGCAGGCTGCCTGCCCTTCTGCTCCCCCAGCTCTGGGGACAGCAAAGCATCTGGTCCTTCAAAGCATCCTGCCACCTCACTGCTAACCCAAACTGATTTCCACGTCTACAACTTGAGCTTATTCCCCATTTTAAAAGCCTTTTCGTGGTTAAAGGAGATATAGAACCATGATGACAATCCACAAGACACCACAAATTTCATGAAGACAGAATTACTGAGTCAGGGCAAGAAAACGTCCTTTGGAATTGACTCAGATCCTAATATTTTTCCTCAATAACTTTGCCAAGCAATAATAGAGAAAAAACAAACCACAGTCTGGTTTCTGGGTGGCTAAAATGGTTATATCCCAGGCATAAAATACCAAACAAAACTGTCTTTTAATAAAAAAACTTTCCTTCAAATGTAAAATTGATACTTTTTTCTGGTTTATGGATAATTTAGCTTGATTACTATAATTGTCAGAAATATGCTGAAATATAACTCTCTTCTTTAAACAAAGATTGTCTTACATGCTTGGGATCAATCCATTGACTCTTTTGCACTGGTAGAATAATGCAGAGGATAAAGTTTTAAAGAGACCCAGAAATTTGCCTGTCCTGACCCACTAAGCAGCGCAGAAGGAGTGTGACACTCCCCATGCTTGCTTACAACGTGCAAGATAAAACGAGCAAGAAGCCAACAGCACCCAAAGTGCTGCCCAGCTAAGAGAGGGAGGCACACAGTGCTAGACCTTGGCTGCAGGTGTAGAAGAAGCACGTGCAACTTTCTGGAGGTGTAGAGCGTACAGGACATTATGTTGCCCCAACCAGCTGGAGGGAGGCTGCCTCCAGCAGCACTCCAAAGTCAAAATGCCTCAAGCCAGCTCCACTCCGCTGTGCCTTTGCTCACCACCCCCAAGCATGGCTAATGCACTTTAACACACAATTTAATCTGTATGGTTACCTCCCAGAGAAAACTAATTCTCTGTATGGTTCCTTGAAAATATATGCAAGACCTTGAGACAGACAATATTGACACTTTTCAGTCTCTTGATGTTAACTTCAATACCCAAGTAGTTCCCATTAACACACGGACAGCATTAAATGACGTACACTGACAAACGCATCCTCCATTCAAATTATATCACCTAGCAAAAAAGCAGACCATACATGCTCAGCCCTAGTTTCTGGACTTACAGTCTTTTGTAACTGAAAACAAACTCTCATTTACTCTGAAGCACTGGAAAAACTAGCTGAAGTTTCATTTATTGCAAACTCCTGTTCTATAAGCAATGAGTTACTGTGTAATTTTAAAATTGCAAGTCACCATCTGAAATGGCTTGTCCATCTCTGTTCTTATTTCATACTCTGATTACTGAGATACCATCCTCAGGGGTTTTTTATTGTTAGTTTTGGCTGGTGCAAAGCTAAATCAGGCCAGAACACTACTACACGATGGTGTACCTTCACCGAGAATGAACTACCTGTTCACAGATTTCACAGTCTATCACAGTCTTCACCCAACTTCTCAGTATCAAATGAGAGATGTCATCACCTAACAGCTTGGCAAATGGCACCTTTTGCTAAATGAAGCCTGGAAAAAGTTGCATTGACTTCTTCTGAAGCTTTTATCTGTCCAGTTCACTTTATGTGGACACAAGGTCAGAGCCTCAACAGCAACATCAGAGACTGAGCCAGGAAACAGTGGAGCTGAAACCGGGATGTGCATGGGGTTATTTAACTTCCAACTAAAATTAAAGACTGCAAAAAAGAGCCTGACAACCTTCAGTTGAAGAACTACTCAGAATTGAACAAAGAAAAGTCTGCATAGTGCTGGCCTCTATTTACTTACAGACTCCCAAGCTACTCCTTTCTTCATCAAAATGTTCTCCACGAGCTTTCCGTCAGTGTCATTCTTCAAACGATAGCCAAGTCAGAGAGTGACTATAAAAGTTTGCTGCAAACATTTAAAAACCGAGCAAATTTCTTGGCGTTACTGATATAGTCCTTTATAACACATTAAAAGTCCTTTGAGAGGGTTTTCTTGTTGGTTTTGTGTGCGTTTTTAAACCTCAAGGTCTGTTTAAACAGTCAGGTCAAACGGAATTTTGCAGCATATGTTTTACATACCCTCGTTCATCTGTTCACTGTAACAGCTTCTCAGTTTCTGTCACTCAGAGTAAAATATGTCATCTTCCTGAAAGCTTTAATAGCAATAGAAATACTATTAAAACACTAGCAAACTCTTGCTCAGCAATCAAATATTTAAGTGATACACCACGTTTGGCATTTCTACTGCTGCATATTGTAGCTTCTTTTTCAGAATGCTTTACACATACTGTAATTTATTAGGATTTCTTCTAGTGAGTAATTTGTTCTAATTTGCTTGAAATATATAATACCTATTAGTTATAGATTACACTTTTCTTTTTTCTGGCCCTCCAATGTTTCAGCTTTATGAAGCTTAAAATAAAAAAGTCCAGTCCCCAAAACTGGCAGAATTTACAATCTATTAAGATTCCACATACCATCTTCTTATCAGCGCTTCATATTAAACAGAGAAAAGATGAACTGTAACATAGCTTTCACTAAAAACCAACCACAAAACACATACATGATCAAAAGCAAGAAACTGTAGTAGTATGGATAAACTGGTGAGATTGTTTTATGTGAAATCTGATGGAGACTTTGCTACAAGGGGATCTCCAGTTTGGAGTGTACATGACTTAATATTGGTAGGACTGTTTTCCATGTAATGCTCCTAAGGATAAAACAAGCTCCCTTCATAGCTTGTCTGCATGTTGGCAGATGTCTGTTGTTAACAAAGGAGTCTTGCGTACTCTGTTCTCTCCTGGAGTTTTAATTTTGTTCTTTTATTTCTGTGTCAGTTCCTTTTATCTACAATGAAAGTCACACATCCTGAAAGCATAGTTCCTTGTGCATATGGAATACCTAACTCTAATGTAACTATACATACATACACATATGTAGAAAACATACTTTTTTAAAATTCCATTACAAGAAAAAAAAAAATCAGGGAATAATCTAATAATCTTTGGAATCTGAAATTTGAATTTGATCCTTCACTCACTACTGCAAAATGGTCCTAAAAAGCCTTTGGTCTTCCAGTTTTATGTACCCCATTTTACATGTGAGATCTTCTCACGAAAGACAATGCTTAATGTTTTGTCAGGTCTCAGATCTTTGACCCATCAATAAAGAGCATGCTTCTGGCATACAACGGACAAAACTTGTCCCTGGAATACCACCACAGGGGCTGCCTTTTGTACATTACATAACTATTATTTAGCACTTCAAATGAAATTTGCATGTCAGAAAAGTTTTAAGAGCAGATTTCTATCTTATACGTACATTAGCAACTCTTCAGAGGTTACCTGGCTAATTGAATACCATCATAATTCCCCTGCACTGGGCCTGTGGAACAAACTGCCATTCAAACATGCAATGGAAACAGGGAATGCAATATGGCAAATTTAATACAAAGACTTTTAACAGGGATTGCCAGAGGAGCTCTCAAAATTAATCACTTTCAGACAGAACAATGTTGCTAATTCCTATTTAAGTTTGAAATATTTAACACACTGATTTCACAGTGTAGTTCAAAGAACATACTCCTCCTTTGCAGAGGCAACAAGGGACTAAGTTTCTATAATAGGATTGCAAGAGCACCAGAGCAGCTCCGCAGTAGCTTATGAAGATGGTGTGTTAGCCTGGTTACCAGGATATTTGCTCCATCAGTTTAGTTCAACAATAAGTTTTAAAGAAAACCAAGCCAAAATAAGGGATAAACAGCAGTCCCCTTTTCTACAGAACAACAGGGCTCACCAGTGGCTGATACCAGAACAAACTGAGGCCCAGGTCTCACTGCATGCAGCGGGCTGGATGTACCCATACATCTATAAGTTAGATCTGTTTCGTTTCCCAGCATGTGCTGATCAGTTTTTATGTCAAACAGATGCACATGTAAACTGCTTATTGCCAAGTCTTTCTTCCTTTTACGCTTTGTTCCCCTTGCCAAATAAACATGCTTAGGTTGTATGTCTGATCATTGCACACCAGCTGCCACAACTTCCTGCAAGGAAAAAGACACAAGCGCCAAGATTCAGGTGAACCGAACAGCGAAGTGCTATCACCACACCTAGGCCTGGCCTAACGTGGAGACATTCCCCAACAACAGGTAAAGGCCTTATACAAATAAATTACGGGATGCATCAAGAAAGACCAGGAAGAAAACAGGTGAATAACTAATCCTTTAACCTTGGCAGTGTTTACCAATATCCTTAAAGCTGACATCTGAGAAAACAAAAGTTTTAGTTAAGAATTTTATTAGCAGAGCTACCAATCCTATTGGCTTTCAAGTGTCAATGAAATGCACTGATCCTCATTTCTACAGGAAAAACTCTTACAGAGCTTGACGCGAGGCCCAAAGATTCCCATTTACCTCAACTGCCTTTAGACTGAGCCATGGAGCTCTTTACATTCTACATAAGATGCATGAAAATACATTAGAAGTAATCTAATTTAATTAAATCTTTGCTTAATTACATCCACTGGAGCTGAACTGTCAGATACAGCTTGAGTTTCCACAACCTTTACAGGAAAAAAGACATATAAAGGGGTTTAAAACACTATGTTGGAAGTCTAATGCTTATGCATTGGAAAAGCTTTGCTAATATTTATCTACAGGACATAAGAACTTGAAAGTTTCATTTAGTTTGGTTTATTCTGAAGCTGCATAGGATTAAAATGACATCTAAACACTTGAGTGGATCCCAGCTATGCCACAAACCTCACTCATCTTCTTCTTGTGGAAGAGGATTTATGGGCTTTTAGCATCCTAATAAATGTCTCAAGTTTGTTACGGCAACATATACTGTGTATACTGTAACATATATGGTAAAGTATACAGTGACGCATACTGCGGCCACAGTGCAGCATGGCACATGGCGCACGATCTGTAGAGACTTTGGAAGGAGTAGATCTGGGAGACAGCTGTCTGCCATTGCAGGGGACTAGATCAGGAACGCATGCTTCCCAGTTATCGTCTTTCCTTTTAAATCACACCCTCAAATATTTACACACAAAAATACATAAGCACATGAGCACACAAACCTTCCAAATGCACTGGCGAAAGATTTACTCACTACTCAATACTGTATCTCTTCTAGAATACGAAATTCAAGCTGCATAAAACAGTTTAGCAAAAGGATATACTAAAAATCATCTTCAAAGACCATAGAAGTTAATGTGAGTTCAGTTAACTAAACCACACAGAATCATCTTGTTGCGGTATTGTAGATTAGTTTTCATTATATGAATCCTGCAGGCTTTTGAGTGTAAGGCAGTTACAGGCAGCTCCTGGGGGATGAGCCATTGTTTCCTCATCTTTTCCACCTATATTTGATGCCCATTTTTCATGTAGCTACAGACTGAAAATGTATAGTTTATAAACACAACATTTTATTTTGCTAAGACAACAATCCAGATACACAGTAATTTCTTTTCTTCGGCCATAGCATTGGCACATTAGAAGAAAATGCAAGTGGGATTAATCCTCATCCGACACAAAGATCCATTTCTAAAACATTAATTCCTTCTACGGACATCCATAGGCTGTAGCCACTAGGCAGCATAACCACTGCAGTCTTGTTTCCTCTCAGTGCAAGCATGACAAAGAAAATGGCTGGGAACTCCGCTAATTCTGCTTTCAGTTTATCAGCTGACCATACACAAGCCCCTTTTACTACATCCCAGTTACTTCAGTCACAAGAACTGGCTTAATGAAATCCACCTCTGTACGGTACCCAAGCTGAAACCCAAACCTGAACTCCTAGTTGCACGCTACAGACCATTTCTCTTCACAAAGAAAACTCCCTACTGCCTGCGGGTAGTTAATATAGAGGTTATTGCTCCATTCACTTCTCCCGCAAAGTTTCAGTAAAGCACACAGCTCTTTCATTCTTCAAAATACCTGGTGGCCAGCTTCAGGGTGGACTTTTTAGACAGGACTAGATTATTTCCTTCTTAGTACTTTATACTAATGCTTTTATCATCGCATGCTAATCAACGGGAAAATATAGTTCCTGTTCTTGAGCATGTTAATGTATAAAAAGTACTGATTTTATAAAATTATTCTTTTAATTATGTACTTGAAAAACTGCTTAGATATGTGAAAATTAAATAGATCTAATGAAGTGCAATGGAGTGCTAAGTTTAATTAAACAAATTAAAAAATTTGCAGAAAAGATATTAAGTGATCTTTTGAAATGGAAATGGTAAACTTAGTTCTACACTTCACGTCAAGATTACAGCTGAGTGGGTAAAATACTCCCAAATGCACCCTGGCAAATTCTGCAGGGCAAACAAAGTATGCATCTACACATAAGATTTCTTTTAAATATTTGCTCAGATGATAAAATCGTTTGTCCACACTTTGTCTTTACTTTTAACAAACATCCTAGGAAAGATGCTTTCTCAACACGCTTTTTAGTACGAACACCACATTTTTACTGAGTCTTAGAGAGAATAACTTTTAAATAATCATTCTCAGCATCTGTGCATCTCCTGAAAACCTGAGTACAAGTGCTCTGCTTCCCAGATACACAAGTGACAAGCACCATGCAGGTGACCTGTCACATCTCTCCAGCACCGCCCCAATGCTTTCACTCGTAAGAGGTTTCTTCTACACCATCTGCTACCAAGAAATCTCGCAGAAATTGTCCGGTGAGTAATTCTGAACACGCATACTCAGAAAAATTACCAGCTACCGCAAAACAGGAAGGAGGCTAGAAATGACCATGTTTATGAAGTTATTGTTTTACAGCATTTCTCCTTATCTTTCCAATTCTACCTCAGCAACCTCTGGGTTTCCACAGGTAGTCCCTCCGAAGGTTATTGGGCACAGTGACCTACCCGCCTACAGATCACTACAAATAAGTCTTCTGCAATGTTGCTAAGCAGCCCTGTAAGTTTATGGCAACTTTCAGAGTTCTGTGGCTTTTCTTCTTAAACCTTCAATTAAACACAAGAAATCTATACCTCATAAAAAAAGTTATCTACCCACCACATTTGCTGATGGTGCAGAAGATGCATGCTACAGGGGAAAACCCCCTCACCAAAACACTGGCGCTTCAGGAAGGATCACCTCATGGTTCCCAGAAAAGGGTCCATCACCTCCCTGCTCCTGAGCCCTCTGGGGTGGCAACGGTGATCCCAGGGCCAGCAGGCCGCCCTGACAGGAAGTTTCTGGCACTGGCCCAACAGCCCTGCATGCCAGCCCAAGCGTGTCTCCCACCTCAGGCGCTGGCGGGGCACCAGCTGCCGCCTCAGCCGGCTGGGAAGGCCTTGGCTTTCTGCTGCAACAGCCACGTTTTGTTTTACAGCCATACTTTGAAGATGTGAAACACATGCTTGACTTCCAGCTTACTACTAGGACACGTTTAAAAGGGACTCAAAGTATCTGCTTCAAGACAAGAGCAGGGATCTCGCCGTGGCTGCCCAGGCCAGGGGCTGAGCAGAGCCAGCTGTGGGGCCGCCCGTCCCGCACCAGCGACCGAAAGCTGTGTATTCATTTCCCAGAGCCTGTGCGCCAACACCCGACTGTTCAGAAATACCCACATGCCCCAGCTGAGGTGACCTCAACCCAAAATATCAACCACAACACTGACAAGGTCATATCACAAAAAGGAGGTAATATTTGGCCCAACGCACTGACCCCTGCGCTGACAGCCCTAATGCAACAGCACGTGTAAATGGCTGCCTTTTGTTCGCTGCCATGAGGGCAGCGTCGAGCATGCCAAAAAGTGGGAGATGTGGGCATGGATGCGCTGTGGAATTGGGCACATTGTGCCACTGATCCTGGTGTGGGAAAACTAGGTCTGATTTTCAGGTAAAGCAGCTTTGGGGTGAGCGTGCTCTACCCATGCTGCTCCAAAACACTGAAATCCCAGCACAGATTGCCTCATTTTAGACTCAAAACCCACCCTCCCTCCTTAAAACTAACACAAAACCAGACACAGAAAACACCATTTGAAGTCTCCGATTGTGGTTATTAGGCTGGAGAAGAGGAGGCTCAGGGAGACCTCTTCACTCGTTACAGCTACCTCAAAGGAAGGCGTAGCAAGGAGGGTGTAGCGAGGAGGGTGTCTGTTTCCTCCTCCAAGTAACGAGCCATCATGGGATGAGAGGAAATGGCCTCAAGTTGTGCCAGGGGAGATGTAGATTGTGTGTTAAGGAAAAATTCCTTCACAGAAAGGGTTGCCAAGCACTGAAACAGCACAAGGAAGCAGCTGAGGAAGCATCCCTGCAGGTATTTAAAAGACACACAGATGTGGCACTTGGGGACATGGTTTAATGGTGGACTTGACAGTGCTGTGTTAACAGCTGGACCTGGATCTTAGAGGTCTTTTCCAACTTAAACAATCCTACGATTATTTCTTCCCACCCACCACTCCCAATTGCAACTAGTCTAGAAAGAGATAAAAAAGGACCTTGCTGTAAAACCCAGTGCCTGAAAAGCTTTCAGAAAGACTTAAAATAAGCATTTGTCTCTCTTCATAATGAGTCGAGCTCAGAAGTCACAGAAAGGTCATATCACAAAGGGAGTGGCTCCTGAGGCAAAGGGAAGCCTTTATTACTTTAACTAACATCCTTGAGGGCAATTTCACATCCACAATACAAACTATTCAAACAATGTGCAATGAAAGTAGGTAAATGATCACCTTGTATGTGCTCAGATTTTGATTAGCCATTTTATTTTGCTCTATTTAAAATCTGGCAGAGCTAATTCTTTAATCCAATATTTTTAATGTGCTCTGTGATATCAGAAAGATTTTTCTTTTGTCAGCACAGCTGAATGGCATGGTAATTAATAATAATCCTAATGATCAGAGCTTGCAAAATAAATTATTACTGAATAAGCAGAATTAAAGTTCTCTTGTATCTGAAAGTAATGCTTGCATGTCTCTTTAAAGTGTTATACTTAATAGATAAAATTTGACTTGAGTGTGGATGTCTTTCAGATATATCGTGCAGAAATGGGAATGATTTGTAGTATACGGTATGCATTAATACATGTACAGAATTTCTAAAAAGACCTCATATTTTGTACCACCCACCCCACCCCAGCCCCAGCCCCGATGTGGGAGAGGACAAAATAGGTGCTCTGGTTTGTATCATCATCTTTGCAGAGTGTTACATACCCTCTCACTTCTTGGTCTACAGGAGTAGTATTACCTGCTTTGTGTGCAACCTTACCCAAATCATAGCATACCCAAAATTCAGAGGAATAATCATGTTATGTTTTTGTCACAGTAGCTGCCAGTTTTAATACAATAAGAGATTAAATAGGGTAATACATCCTGCATATATAGTTCATCCCATCCAAGAACAATTTAGTATTTTTACTACTACTTGGATGAGAGGGAAACAGAAGACGGGATTACCATTACCATTAATATTTTTAAATACTTAGATTAATAGAAATAGCCAGTCCAGCTCCCATCCAGTATCTGAAAGAAGAAAATAAATGCCCTCTGGTTTTCAATGCTAGCACAGGGCAAGAGCCTAGTTGTCCAGGTACCCATGAGCTTCAGCACTCCAGGAATGTTTTCATGCTACATGGGACCACCCGAGGTGTACTGCAGATACTCTTTGTGGGTTGTTTTACAAGAAATACTTGCATTTTTTTTTCCTGTTTCACACTTTGCGAACGCTTAAAACAGTTTGCACCTGGTGAAAGGACCTTTCCGTCAAACACAATGGAGAGAGAGGGGTTCAGGGGAAGACAACACAAAAATAAAACACAAAATCAAAACTAGTAACAACAACCCCCCAACAAACCCAACACCACAAGAAGACAGTTCCCTTCCCTTCTCTAACATAATCAGTGATTAGTATCATTAATCAAAGGAAAGATGCTTAAGCCAGAAACACTGTTAGAAGGTAATAAAAAAATGTACTTGAGCTAGAATCACTGTGTTAGAAGAGGGTAATGGAAAATGGTGGAGAAAACCAAATGATTTTTAGGGAGTACTAGTGATGAAGAAAACTCCGGGACAAAACCGGTAGTACTAGCTGTTCTTCCATCATGAAGCAGTTCAGGAAAAACACACACCGAATCTGACACCAGGACAAAAGTATCCTTTACCTGCCAGCCCTGGAATGCTCCACTCAGTAAAACGCATGTTGAGGAGACAAGCAAATTCCGAGCCTGCATCTTCAAATTTTGACCCTTTCAACTTTAGGGGTTTATTTCACTTTTTACTTCGAGCAACATCAACTACACATTTACTTCCGCAACACAAAATGAAAGAGATTCTCACAGGATTCCATGAGGCAGGGCTTTAAGAACAAAAACCCTAATACAGGAATATCACTAGGCTTGCAATAAAATTAAAAGACTTGACATCACTGCTGTGCCACCTTTACTGTTTTGAAAGGCTCTGAAGAGATTTTCTTCTTGGGAAGATCAAATAGAAAATAGGGTCTAAGGACTTGGTCAGTATTCTTTAGTGCCTGCCAAAGCCTCATTCCAGCTCTACTTTTGAAGTCACTAACGTGAGTGCTTACAACACTCAAGTGAAGCACAGATTTATAATATGTTTTTATTTAAAGGGGAGAAATAGCCTACAGTACCAGGCGTGAGATGATATATATCCTGTCTGTTCCGAATGAACTGCTGTAGCAAGCATTAAAAAGGAAAGGTGAGTTTTAAGAATACAGCTTTTAAAAAAAACACTCCACCAGCTAAACCTATTTCATCCCCACTTATATCTTATTTTTAAGAAGGGAAGACAGAATGAATTAAATTGAAAGCCATGTATTAAGTCTTTAGAATTTTCACAGAAGTTTATTGAACAAAACTCCTAAGAAGCTGCTTGCTTTTTTATCCACAGAAACCTATTTATAGGAGCTGAATTCTAATAAACACAGATTGCAGTGCAAAGAAAAAAAGGTCAGCAGTGTGTGCTCAAAGCTTTATTGATGTCTTGTCAATCAATCTTTTATTTTGTTGTTTAAATTTATTTTTTTTTAAGAAAAAAATGCATGTAAGCACTTTTTCTCCTAATAGTGGATTTATTGAGCATTTCAACAAATCAGATCATAGATACAATAAGCAGTGATGGCCGATTATCAACTTTGTGTTTTCAGGTCAGGTTGTAAATTGACCCTGTGTTCGCTTCTCTTCTTTCTGGGGAATAGCTAAGGCCCTTTTCAAATACAATAATTTCCAATAAACTTTTTTTTTCCATGCATTCAACATTCTAGGAGAACAAGCTTAGTGGGGAAAAAAGCAACTCTGCTGGACAAATATATACAGTTGCATATATTGTCTCCTTGTAAACTAGTTAAAATAATAAAGCTGATTTAAATCCAAGAGTGGTGAATCCAAGGTACATAAAACTTGAGAGAATGGCCTTTGAAACCATAGCATTTTCCTCCCAACAGTTGCTGTGAGTTCTGTAGAGCCCAGTAACAGACCTTGGCTCTGATCCTGCACATGAAAGGTGGAGCTGCCAAGCCCTCCCAACTCTGGTTAAGTGGTCACCCCTTCTTTCCAAGGCAAACCAGCCAGCCTTTTCCATCTGGCTGCAATCCTTCCTCAATAGTTTGTTTCCCCAACTTTTCCAACATCGCTTTCAGTTTTTTAATTTTGAAAGCCAATGATCAGTACCTGCACACAGTAATTCAGACAGGACTGCCCATGGCATTACTCTATTGTCACCTATTCTTCTGGTAACTTCACCATTCTCTTTAATATTATTTTTTTTACCTGCAGCTTCACACTGAGGCGTCTAAAGTGATAGTGGATTCCCTTGCCTGAGTTGACACAGTTAATTTAGCAGAGTGCAAACAAAGTACAGTGATAGACATTTTTTCCCTCCAGTATACGTTACTTTTCATTCACCTGCCATCAGATTATCTGTGCACTTCTCTAGTTAGGTCTTTTGTTATTATAAGTCTTTTCTTCCTAACATAAAAAATAAGAACATGCAGACAGAAGAAAGCATGGACATTGCCAGAGCCTCTCAGATGCCCAGAGATGATGGAAAATATATTTTACTCCATGAGAAACATCCACTCCACAAAATCCTCCGCAAATTATATAACACTTCCACCTGCAACTCTGCTGATCTCTCTTCCCACCTCTTCCATAATTCAGTATACTTACACAGTCTGAGAAGTAACCTTGATATCCTAGCTGCCAACTTTCTGCTGTGTGGCAGCAGCCTAAGCAAGCATGTAAAGGGGAATCATGCTACTGCTACTGTATTTTGATGGTAACAAAAATACACTACATTTTAAAGCACTATCATTTTTACTACTGCAAGTTTAGAATGCACTGGAGGTGCCACCAGGAGCATGCCTCAGCCTGAATAACTGTGGCAGTTAAATCACTTCTAAAGGAGTGAATGCAAATGAGGTCACAGAAATGCTCTTTGACTGTTGTCACAAAAATCATGAAGTTACCTTCTAAAGGGAGAAATGTTATCACACATAGCAGTGTGTATTGGTAGACCAACTGGCACAGCATTTTGGAGTTACTATCCAGTTTGACACCACATACATCTAAATTTTATATTACAAGCATTTGTCTTTTCATCCTAGTGCCTTACAAGACAATGCCATTTTAGAAGTACCAACAACTGGTCCTGAATAAACCCTGTTCTGGTTGGCATTAAAAAGTGACAAGGACAATACACATGACCTGGGTTTTTTTCTTTATTTCATGAGACGAGACTAGCTAATGTAGTTTAATGAGTTAGCTATATAATACTTTTTGAGGGGTCAAAATCAAATTGATTTCAATCTCTTACAAACATTTCATAAGCAGCTTTTAGTTTCTGTAAATGTGTTTGTAATTTACAGATGTTATCTGACCAATTAAAATTAGTCTAAAAGTACTGCTGGAAAGAATTTTGTATTCCATTTTCACATTTTGCCATTAATGGCATTTGAGTAGTTACTGAATACTTTCAGCTGTTGGACTGGATAGCACATTATTATTACTTTTTAAACAGAAGTGGAATAGAACAACAAATAATGTAAATGCACTTCAACGTTTAATCTTTTATTAAATTTTCACAACATTTTGACATATACCAGTGGCCACGTGAAAATTCACAACAACAGATAATCAGACCCTACAATGAGCAATAAATCAAATTTTAGTCTCCCCCCCCCCCAAAAAAAAAATACAAAAGAAACACTTCAGGAATCTGGTTCTTATTATTTAGACAGCTCTGATTCTGTCTCTCATCATGGAACAAAAAGCTCTGTCCAGGAAGAAGTCCCTCTGGGACAGATCTTGATGTTTTTTAGATAGTTCAGCTGATATTTTTTTTTTTTTAAAGAAAATAAAAAGAAAAAAGAAAAAAAAAGGCAGCGAATCTTGCCCTAACAAGATGTTTAGAAAGTTTTTAAAAGGAAGTGTCTGTGGAATTATAAACCGGGACTAGAGCTATTCCAGGACGTTTCAGCATGGTTCATCTCTCAGATGCAGGTCAATGTTTCCCTCACAAGCTAATGCCAAGACAAAAGGTTTCCTCCTCAAGGAACCATTGCCCCACTTTGCTTTCTTTGTCTACATTTATACTATTTGGGGAAGAATGACAAAATATATATTTACAATATTCCTTTAGGATTTAGAACAGTAAGGCTTTCATTTTGTGAAGTAACTTAATGAGGAGGGTATCTGCACTGGGAGAGTCTCCTCCTTTGGAGTGCTGGGTTGTCACTACAGAAAATTTAGACTCAGATGTAAACTTAACCCTCCACTGTTCACAGGGTGGAATTACATTTATTTTACAAAATTGTTGTAGAAGCCACAAGTTTTCTTCTTCTTGCCAGATCCCTGTAACAGGATGTACATTTCTATTTGTTTTACAAAGCGTAAAACAAAAATGTCATTATATACTTCTATAGTATACAGATTTAAGCCTTCCCTTTGGAGAAGTAAATCAATACTGGTCCAGGATGAAAAGAAAACAGCAGCTCTAAGAACAACAGTGGCTCTCCACTTTGAGACATTTACACTAAAATCCTGACTGCACAGAAGTCAATGGCAAGAGTCCAAGTGACACTCGGGTATGAAATTCACCATTCATACCATAGCCAAGCTGCCATGCACTTAGGTAGCAAAGAGCTATTAAGAATCTCAGGTTTCTGTCCTGCTGTATTTAGTTTAACAGTATGTATGAAATATATAAAGATTGACTCGCTCCAGAAATTTTACAAGAGGAAGTTTTCCTTTTCTTTCATTCATTTTCACAGAAAAGATCACAGAGAACAGACGTGGTGGGAAGGGACCTCTGGAGATCATCCAAGTCCAACCCCCACCCTCATTCAAGCAGGGTTAGCTGGAGCAGGGTGCCCATGACCAGCTCCAGTTCAGCTTTCAATACCTCCAGGTATGGAGACCCCACAAACCTCTCTAGGCAACCTGTTCCAATGTTCAACCAGCCTTAAGGTGGAAAAAGTTTGGTGTTTTTTCTTTTGTTTAAATAGAATTTCTATTTGAATTTGTGCCCATTGCCTCTTGTCCTGTCATTGGGCAGCACTGAGAAGAGCCTGCTTCCACCTTCTTAACTACCTCATTAGATATTTGTACACATTAATAAGGTCCCCCTAAGCCCTCTCTTCTCCAGGCTGAACAGCTTCAGCCACCCTTCCCAAGACAGACACTCCTTAATCATCCCTGTGGCCCCTTGCTGAACTCACCCCAGCATGCCCATCACTCTTATACTGGGAAGCCCAGAACAAGCTCTGAATAATTTTACACTCTATACTGTAAAAACTGGGAAATGCAGATATGCATGTATCTGTAAGTGAACTATCCAAACATTTAATTATTATTGCATGCTTTACGTAGGCTTTTTGATGGAAATGATACCATGTAACAGAGAAATCGTGTGAATGCAAAGAGATTCCTTGCCTATGATAAAGTATTTACTTGCCTCTGCCAACACAGCCATTACTATATTTATCCTTCCAGCATCCCTTTGAGGTAAGGAATACTAATACACACATTGTACACATGGAAAACAGAAGGACATAGTGACCTACCTAATATCACACAGGAAGTATGTGGAAGACAAGGAATGTCTGAGCATGAGGCTAAATCTTTTACAGCAGATGTGTGAGATATAAAGTAAAAGACTTAAATTATTAATGGAGAAAACTTACAACGCTGCAGCATTCATAGGAAAGGAATTCCTAGGGTGCATGTTCTGGTTTCCCAACATTTCACATAGCTTCCATGAAAGGATACAGAACTCTTCTCCCCCTATATTTTCATTAAGGTCCTGGCTGGCCTCAGAGTGAAAAAAAAACACTTTAAATCTATTAATGAACTATTGTTTTCTTCTATTATCTGTTAGTTTGGGTACTTTCCTATGTCCCTCCAACCGTTATATCCTAGACAGAAAACATAAGCCCTCAGCTTTTATTTTGCCGTGCTAGAACATTTTAAATCCTTTTGCTTCATCTCATAAAACAGGCTTTTCCATTGCCTTAATAATCCTTATGACCCTTCTCTACATCTGTTCCAGTTTTACTGAACATTCCTGTCCATGGGTGACCAACACTACACAATACTTCTGAGGTTGTACCACAGCCTCTGTAATAGCACTAGCATTTCCTCTCAAAATACCACTCCTAATGCATCTTAAGTTTGCATTGCCTTTTTTACTGCTGCATCATTTCTTAAAATAATTCTCTTTATAACCCACGATACAGAGAAATACAAGCATGGAATCGTTATAATTGAAATATGGTTGGTTTTTAAGGAATTTCTTTGAAGCAGAGAGTAGTGGACACATTTCATAGATTAACCGAGAAGCTTTTTTCAACTGAGAAGCATATGGAGATGTGAGAGAAAAGAAGAGATGGAAAGGGAGAATTGGTGGGTGTTACATACAAATGGAGCAGGAAGATGATAGCATAGGAGTAATGATTTCTTATGTGCAACAGCAGGAGGAGATACACTCCTTTCCCTGCTTGGAAGTTCTCTGAACAGCTTTACACAGATAGAGTCTTGCCTGGTTCTCCTAATTTCTCAACAAAAGGGGCCAGTTACGAGAGCACTTTTTTTAGACAGCTTTCTCTGAGAAAATGGTAGACACTGACAAAGCAAATACTTCAGGTCTACCTGTTTGAATAATCATTATGCAGGAAGAAGGGTCTGCTTCATCATCCTTTTGGCTCAGTATTCAGAAAGAACTGTACAGCCTGTAAGAGCAGACCTTCACGCTACCATCACAACGATGTTATTGTTGGGAAATAAATAGAAAAATTGCACCTTTTTTTACTTTAATATATCATAAAAATTAAGATAATACCCTCCAATGTATTTACTAAAAGGAAAAAGCAGCTTTTCATACAGATACCACAGTCACAGAGCTAATAAAAATCTATCATCTGAATTCTTTTGGGAAATTCAGGATTTTCTTTCCTATTTTTTGGTCTCTCTAAATAAACACAAAGAATTTCCTATGACAAAAACAAAACAAAACAAAAGACTTAATATCATTATAATACCATTATATACTTTCCTCAATGTGAAATCAATGTATTAATTTTCACAGTACTAAAATATAACATATACTTTATATCATATATGTATTACATAGACCAGGAAATATAAAATGATGCATTCAACATTCCTGAAGTGAAATTAGAAAGCTGACTATTCATTTTGAGTTTTTTATGTAAAGATTTCAGCAGCATCGGCATGATTCTATGACACATCTTTCAGCTTAACTTTTGGGCTTTCAAGTAAAAAAAGTTGTATTGAATTTTATTTTTTTTTAAGCTCTAATGAATGTCAACTGGCTTTTTCATAGGGCAAACCCAGAAATCCTTAGTCAGCCAAAATCCTCATCGATTGCATCCTCTGATGTTAAAAATTATTCATTGCTACTATATTCACAGAAAGGAAGATAATGCTGAAACATGAACAAATATGTATGATTAATCATGCATCTTTTTATACAGTATTTCTTTTTCTTACACACACTCTGGAAAGAGTCACCACTGGATGAAGGGAACAACACATCTTGCTACCCTAACCAAGAACTTTAATCATTTTGCTCTATATAAGAGCTTTCAGGTCAAGAAGAGACAAGGCCATGTAAATGTAAGTGATTCTTAATGAATTATTTACCCATAGCTTTATTAAAGCACAAATAACCATAAAATGACTGCATTGATTCTGAATCCAACATATGACTTATTTCCAAACCCTGAAGAACAATGGTGGGGTGATAGCACATATTTAGCCAGGGCAGTAATTATTACCAGAGTTAGTTATCTTCAAGAGCCACTGTCAATGAATCATCAAACATGTAGGAACAATTGCACGTGACCCAGGAATGCGCTTGCCGCGTCCGAACCACAGCAGGACGGAGGAACCCCACAGCAGCCTTCCTGCTGCCCATGAAACTCCTACTGTATTTCACTCGAACAATGGGAGTGCAATTCTCCTGGTGCCAGTAGATCATACTCAAATAAATCTGAAGTCAGTAGATTAGAAATTGTTCCTGTGGGTCAGGTGAGTGGTTGTCTGTCTAGCCTCTAAGTGGTGTTACTGCTGGCTGTTTCAGAGGTGAAAAAACTCCATGTGTTATGCAGATAGGAAAAAAACTTGCATACAAGGAAAACCCTTTTACACACCTCACTAGTCAAAAACTGCCTTTGCTAGACAGATAGGACCTTACATGACTTCCAAAACTCTAGGTATTATTTTATATCTTCCTCTATATGTACTTATTTCTCTGAGTGTATAATCCATAATTTTCCATGACCTCTATCCTCCTTAAGAATCCCTAAACCAAAACCACTGATGAATAAAGAGATACCTTTTGCACCAAATAAAAACTCACAACTGTAATATATCATTGGTTGGTTTTTGACAAGAATGTACACACAATGTTATTTCCACAGAACCTCTGTAGGGTTAGTATTTCTTAGCTGTCTTTGCTAACTTAAAGTCCAATTCTGTTTCTCTTCTAAGTCTCTTCCTTTCTGCAAAATCTTGTGAAAATGAGTTTTATAGGCTAGGTGATTTCTGAACAATTCCTAAAAACATGAATTAATTCACTTTTCCTTCACTTCTGAATTCACATTGCATTACCTGAACTTTCTAATGTTGTTTTGCCCTTTGATTCTTTCTCCATTTCAAAATTCTTATAGTGCAATTAAAGAACTTTACAAAATAATGCAAATAATCTATATTGCTAATGGGTCTATTTACATCTGTGATTTCTTCTTGCAATACATGCATAATATATGTGATGATACCAAACCTTGCTATGCATGCTGCTGCTTTTTTTTCCCCCTCAAAATGCATACTAATTACTACAGCAAAATTGAATTTGCCTGTGCATACATTAAGCTTAACCATGCAGTTAGTAAGGAATGAAGCACTGAGAATCAGTTGTGCAACCAAGAAGGAAATATATATTTAAAATCATGGGCAGGATTTTAATTACTTTGTCTGAGAAATAAATTAGTTGATTTCTGCTCAAAGATTAAATAATTCTGAAAGATACTAAGTTGCTTTCCATGCTTAATTAGGGGCCTGACTTCACTGAAAACCTCCTGAAACACCATAATCATTGGCAGTAAAGTATCTACTTAAACTGTTTTCTAGAATGTCACAGCATCTTTGACAGAGAAGTATTATTACTTGAAAAATTTAAGGCATGCAGCAGAAAATGATTGTATTCTTGTATTACAATTTTGTTAATAGATAAATTGTCTAAATCACCACAAAAGACTTGGGAACAATTTACAGTGCACCATAAAAATTGATGAATGTGGCAGAAAAACCATTTAGATGAGAAAAGGTATTAAATGTGAAAGAAGAAATTTTAAATTAAGAAAGTCCTGAAATTGGAAAGTAACTGTATCAATTTTGATGAAACGATTCAAATATTCCCTCATCAACATAACTAGTTTGGGGTTTAATACTCATGAAAACCTGCTGTTAAGAGGAAACAGCAGAGAATTTTCTTGTCAATGCATGAACACTCAATGGCAAAAAGAGTAACCATCAAAAAAAAAAAAAAGCCAGTTGCAGCTGGGGAAAAAGTAAAAACTGAAAAGTCAGCGTAAATGCATGGGAGGGTCCGTTTTTGAAATTGCTATGCGTGTAGCTAAGATGGTATCAGTATTTCCCTTATAAAACTCCATTTTTAAAGAATTTATATTACTTGACTGTTAAAGTATGTTTTTAGGCAGAAACAAGGACACACTGTGCATGGGAAAATTTGTAAATTAGTAATGGCCTCCAAAATTGCTGCAGCAATTTTCTGCACACAATTGTTTCCATGTGAAAAGATCCTCATTTAGTCATGAAAACAGCAAACTTTAAAAAAAATATAAATTTACCAACTCAGCATTCAATCATAAGTTGTACCATGAGCTTCAGTTATTACTGCTGCTGATATACACACTAATACACCAAAATCCGAAATCTACCAATGCCAGAAAGTAAGCATTGGTAGATTTGTCACAGTTTTTCAACATAAATACATGGCAAATTTGAAAGTGTAGGTTTGGGAGTAAACTTTAAATCAACCTAGGGATTTTTTAGTAGAATCTCAAACCAGAAACAATTTTCTTTCTGAACACACAGTTGTGTCCCTTGGCAAATACGCCAAAAGCAGCAGCAAAATGAGGCAGCTTTAGGTTTTTAATATATTTTTCAAATATTAATTTTTATTCCCTAAGTGAATAATGTGAACAAAGTCATATCAGCTGACTCTCTATCCCCAAACTCATTGTTTTGGCCTTACACTCCCAGCTATTCTACTTTTTTAACCAGCTAGGTTTTTTGGAAGATAGAATCAATTTTACAAACCATCGTGTGTGTATTAATAAAGACAATACAATTACAAAAAACATCATCACTTTTAAGAAAGATAAACAGCTCTCTTAATCCAAAATGTCAAAGCAATTATCTACATTTTGTTACATGAAAAAGTCCTTTTTTTTGTAAAAAAACAGCATGATGTTAGGAATCCATGCCAATAAATTACATAGCCAAGCAGAGCAAAGGTGCTAAACTGTTTCTAGTTTCAATGGAGAACACACATGCACTGAGCAGCAAGTATTTTTCATTCCCCTAAATCCTCTGTTCCTGTGCAACGCAGGTAAATAGATGAATGGGACGTGCCAGATCAGTTACTGATCTTGCTCAGCAATATGTCTTTAACAGTGACAGAACAAGAGTCTCTGGAATAAAGCACAAGAAATCTTAATATCGGAAATCATATCTTCCTCCAGAAAGAGTTCCCTACAACCATTTCAACGTTATTTTGTTGCGTGTATGCATGCACATGTATACACACACACCTAAGTTTCAAAATTATTCCTCTATTAGCTGTTTGTTCTAGCACATGCATTCTCCTGAAATACTCCTGTGAAGGCAGTTTCTGCAGCATCTCCCCACAGACTTCGGAAGAAAGAACACTGTTTTTCGTTTTTTGGAGCTTGGACACCAGTTAAGCTATTCTGCGTGCACATGGCCCGAGTGCAATCTACAAATGCAGAACCCTTGCGCTCTTAATAAAGAATCCGTTTTAGCTTAGAGAGGTGGAGGCCTCCTGTATTATTACCCACCATGTGGTACATGAAACAACTCTCTGTCAGGCCTGAAGGCTCACAGCACCGAGGGCTGGAGGCACACAGATGAAAAGACAACGCCGGCCAAAGACTGATTATGATGCAAAGCTATTTGCTATTTGGAACTGAAGCCGGGCTCATCATGACAAGCCTGGAAGCAATACTAATCCACTGATGCCTGAGCCATTTATAAAGTTTGAAATTCACATTTTTGGAGGTATTTTCTCCCGCTGCTTTAGACTGTGTGCAACTAGTCCTAACCTCTCACAACAACTGAGCTGCCTATGCCACTGCAGCCACCAACCCTTTCTATATGCACATATTTTCTAATATGACCATTATATTACTATACACCACTATTCAAAATTTAGAGAATAAGAGGCATATTTAAATGGAAAAAAAAAAAAAAAAAAAAGCCTTTTTCCCCCTAAACAGTTTAGGAAGACAACCTAGTATTCCAGATTTGAAATCAAAACCCTTAGCCACCACATGTTTTTCTCTCCCACTAATTGTTATTATGTGATCAGTTTTATTTTTCCCTGGTTTTGCCTCTTAACTGTAAATTCACAAACTTGAGAACAAGGCTGCTTCCCAAGGGACTTCTCTCCAAGACCTTTTGGTTCTAGTACTAGATCTTTAAAACATAGGATGAAACACAATATATACATCAACATTACATTCTTTTGAACTGCATCAGCACAGTCTTAACAGCCTTTTTTTTTTTTTTTTAATACCTGCTGTTTCAGAACAAGGCAGGAACCAAAGTGGAAAGGAAAAATGCGGTGTCCTTGCCTTTCCAAAAGAATCCCCCCTCTTAATGGAAAATATTTAGTGAACTACTATACTAATACTGTGTAAAGAAACACAATAAAATTTGTGAAGAGCAAGCAATGCCTCTTCATCACTCACCAGTTCATTGATCACTCAATTTCAGTCCAGAAGGGTTCCTTCCGTACCTGGAGTCATGCAAACCACTCAAAAATGGGAAAGAAGCCTGAATTTGAATGCAACTGTTTACTTCTCCTAGGACAAGACCTTTTAGCTGGTTTAAAGGAGTCAAACCACTAATTGTGCCTTAAAACCGTTACAAGATTAGAAAGGGGCTGCAGCTGTGGAAAAAGAGATCACACCTGCCAGGCATAACCTGAAGCCATAAGCCTAACAGGTGTAGGAACTTTTTTGAAAATGAGCCTTAACAGCAAGCAAGGCATGCATACTAGCTCTGATGCCACTCCTGCGGGACTCTGCCTTCCACTCAGGTGATTTAACTATGTAGCTACAACACAATTTTAGTATTTGACTACCTACACACATGCAGATGAGCAGCAAAATTACAGAGTAGGTAAAGAGAGTCTAAGCACAAAGCTCATTCTGCATGCGAAGAACAGTGCCTCGTGTCTTCAGGTGTGCCCTTCTCTGCCTTGTGGCACAGTTAATGGAAATGCAAGGTGAGGCCACTTTGCGTGGCCTGCAAGATGGAAGTAGATGAAACTGGATGTAGCCAAAGGCAAGCACTGGTCAGTGGCAAAGTAGAGCTTGTTTCATTCCTTGGACCCAGGCTAGCTGGGCTTCACCACTGCTTCTGCAAGCTCTAGTGCTGTGGAGACTTCCACGGGGGAAGATCAGATGCTACAAACTAAATTTATGCCTCTGATGCTTCCAACTTTTTCTGGAGCTGAAGCCTGGCAATTCACAGAGCCCTAATCACTTCTCACACAACCTGTCCTTCACGGCCCCTGAGGGCCCCCAGTGCTTGTGGTTTCAGCCTGACTCAGACCTGGGGGGAAAATTAATTCCCCCAAATCTAAAACTCAAGGTGTGTGTCCCCATTTTCTGCAATATTTTAACTCAAGCAGTGTTTTCTCCTGAAAGGACTTCTCTTCAAACTCCCTGCTCCTAAGAAAAGCCAGTGCAAAGGACAGAATTCACAGAAGGAAAAACAAAGTCACCTGGAGGGGAACTAATACAAATACAAGTCACCTGCACCTCAAACCATATTGACTCTGCCCTCTCATCTCTCCCACAGACCTTACTATTAACATGGCTCATTGTACTGCCAGATTCTGGATTAACAGAGAACTCCTTATTAGATATAACACCCAGTTTCGAAGAACTCACATTGATTGTATACTTTAGCCCATCCTTAAACCAGCTCAAATACTTCAATCATTTGCTGAAAGGAGGCTGTAGGTGCTTATATAAAGTCAGTCAGTGATTACTCACCTAATTTTAGCACCCGCAATAATACCAATGTAGACAGAAGTCTTCTTCCCAAACAATATGCAGACAGAACAGCAAGAGTTAAACAGTTTTAAAAATATATTTTCCTACAGCTTCCCTGTGAAGAATGCTTAGCAAAGACTTCTTTCTAACCTAGCCATCTAGGGCTTAATGCAATTGTTGAAGAAACTGGGCTGCTTTCAGTTCTTTTCATATGACAAAATGTTTAAGCATTTGGAACCAAGGTTTCACAACTGTACTTTCTAAGCTGACAACAATGGACATATGTACAACTCATTTAAGACTAATACAAAGAACAATATAATTTTATAGCCGTAGATTAACTATCCACAGGAGGCAGGCTTGGCCAGCCTTGTAGCATGTTCCCTACTTTATGCATATTGATAGTTTTTCTCTTCCAGGAAATACTGTGGCTGGGAAGAGAATTTTGTTTCACTGTCTTAAAACTATTTTTCTTTCTTGACTTGGAGATGCCAGTAAGGTGGAAATATTTTTGAGAAGTCTCTTATTCAAAACACTAGTATAGTTTTATTTCTAGTGTACAAGTACTGGGTTTTTTTCATGCTGTATTATACTCAGTCCACACGATAATGAAGTAATTGTGCTTAGAAAGCCAAATATTAACACTGTGGCCCTACCAAGGTAATCTTTCTCAACACAGCGGCAATGCTGTGGTTCAGCAAGCCACTGAATTTGGCTCAGGAATGATAGGAACTACCTTCTGAGCCATGGTATATTTTCCTAAAACACAAGTGCTGAGGGCTCAGCTCGCAGAGTGAGCTGATAACAGACCTTGTCCCTCAAGGTACATAAATACTCTCTACTCTTCAGTGGGACTACTCCTGTGTACCCATGTATGGATGTTTGCAGAACAAACAGCACAATTTGTATTTAAAGTACCAGTTGGTAAGACTTAGCATATCCACATAAACACCTGAGCTCAACATACAAAAAAGACGTGCTAATCCATGCACCAACCCAGAAAAACACAAAGTGGGCAGTGTTTTTTGTAGATACAAGCAATGCAAGCCCTCTCCTCAAAATTCCAACTTTTAGACTGAAAGATGCAAACCCCACCAAATTCTGTTGCTTTCCATTAAAGCCACAGCTGCCTTAGTCCATCCATCCATCCCCCTGGATGGACTTTATCGATAAAGTTGAGTTCTTTTTCCCAACTCATCACTGTCCCATCTAGCCCTCACCTCAATGTTTTGACGTGCTGAAGTACTTAGGAGGTTCTTGGTGTTTTGTAAAATTTTGGGATGACACGCCTCTCCTTAAGATTCTCCCCTTCCTTAGTACAAATTCAGCCTGTAAGGCTACCACACCTTTAGTAGCTAAGTCTATAAGTATTTCTATTTGTTAATGAAGTATAATGGTTGGGCTGAATTTATCAAAATTTTACTGTTTTAATCGTACATGGATATTGCATTATCTAAGCCACTTCCACTACTAAAAAACAGTTCTGAAAAATTCCTACTACCTATAAATTTAAATCTGTCCATTAAATTACCATTAATATTTAGACTTACTTAGTAAGAAATACACATGGTACTCAGTGTTTTAAAGACAATTACTCAGCCTATAGGCCTCTTGCCCTAATTGCTGTTGGTATTTTTACAAACTTTCTTCAACTAGTTTTTCTTTGCAGTGATGTGTCACCAATTATTTCTGTTCAGCCTGGATGTTTCACATTACTTATCCAGTTAGATAGCTGTCTTAGATTTGAATTGTTTCGCCATTTTTGGAACTCAATCCCTTGTAAAATGTTGTTCCCTACTTTCAGGGTGGTTCCCAGCCAACCATCGTGGTATTGTTCTGAGGGTAGGTCGCAATCAGTTAGCATTTCTATATCCTAGCAACTTCACTATATTGTAACATCAGAACAATGGTTTCCCTGAGCACATTGGCTCACATCACCTTTCCCTTGGTAGGTCAGATAGCAATCACTATTTCAGCAGAGGCACTGTGATTGAAAACACTGGCATCATTCCTGCATTGGAGTGTCTCTGCTAAGAGTCATAGATTTATTCATTGATCAAAATGAGTCCCCTAACCAAAGCTCCAGGAAGCACTTTTACCTGTGCTTAATTTTCAGTCTGTGGGCAGTTTCATATGTTCTAAACGTCTGTGTTTTCCAGGAGTCCTTGGCAGACATCGTGAAGTTTGGAAGACTTGCTCTAAACTGCTAGTCCCAGAAAGCCTCCCCATTTTCCTACGCATTTCAAGGGACCAGTATCAGCATACCATGAAGTAATACAGGAATGAATACTCTGTCTTGCTATGTTCCTGCAGCATCTAGCAGATTCTTATCATCAATAATATTATTGCCAATAATATTTGGAAGAAGCCTCCTTTATTGCCTCTATTGTTTGCCAAAAATGCTCCCCCTCCCCTCTTTTTTTTTTTTTTTTTTTTTTTTAAGTCTGGACACACAGGACAGAACATGTTGGTAACATTGTAAAAACTCTTTTTTCATCTAAAGTGACAGAGCTTTCCCCCAGGGCACCAGCAGAAAACAGCAAAACTCTGGACCTAAGTTAATAAGTAAGAGCAAAACTAAAACCTTGGGATTTACCACTTCTTCCAATTGTGATTTTCCAGAATGCCTGTTCATGAGTATTTATTATTTACCTTTTAGCTTCACGGTGTTTCCTTTTCACTTGGGATACGAGTTATTGCTTTGCAAATTGTATATTAATATTGCTTACCGACAAATACTTTAGGTATTATCCCAGGGGCAGTGCTGTATGCATTTCAATGAACATTTGAACTTTTAAAATTCAGTAGCATTTATTTTAACCAGAACTAAAAGACAAAGTTGAATTGCAATTTTGTTGATCAGTCTACATCTACATATACTTAAGGAGGAGAGACTGAAGCAGGGCAAAATTCACTCCTATGCAGAAGACTTGCATTTAGCTTGTGTTCCATTTAAAACTTCCCAACAACAGACCTTATAGGCTTGAAAAAGCTAGTCCTGACACATGCCACGAAGGGAAAATATTAGCTTTAGCTAGGGAGGAGCAAACCAAAATGTATTTAAGATACAAATATCTGCTTAGAAAATTTGGGACTGTTAACAACTTTTGAAGAAACCTGGCAGACTAGTTTATAAAACAAGCAGTTGTTCCCTCTTTGGGTATTAGTAAGACATCATAAGAGAATTAGAAGAGCTAAAGTATTCTCAGATGTTTGCAGTGATCACTCCCCAGTTGAGTGTTTGGAAAATCCAACGTGTAAAATTTCCCATAAACAAAAGCTTTTTAAAAATGTCAATTCTGAGATGTTCTTGGCTGAGATTGCTGGAACAAATAGGAATAGGTCTATGAACATAAATAGCTGATGTGGACTGTCCTCAGGAATATTTGTGCTAATAAGCCAAAGATAAAGAAAAGTAAAAAAGTAAAATTACAATGCTAAAAGTGACAGGGCTGGGAAATCTGGAGGTGGGATTGCCTGTCCATTTTTGCTCATCCTGTTGCAACTCATTATGGTAGAACATGTAATATAAAACCTGACACCAGACACTAATCCCAGAATGAAACCACAGTTTGAATGCTCCCAACAAAGTTGTATAAAACCCGTGTGTGAACCTCCTATCTTCTTGCACAAATGGTCTTGCTGGCCTCACCCCAAGTCTTTCGTGCAGTAGTAACTGAATGTGCCTTTCACAGAGATCTTTCTCCAGTTTCTGCTAGTCACAAAAGCTGGTTGAACCTTTTTCCTTTCAGAAAAAAAATCATGGATCAAATTTAAATTCCAGGAAAGTCTGCCTATGAGATGACATGCAAAGTTTTGGAAATATAACTGTGAGCAGCAGGAGCAGAAGGGACAAAGCCCAAACTCTAGGAAAAAAGAAGAGACAGTTTCTTACCTTTCTGTCATGATTTGATTAGCAGCAACAGACTCCAAGTTTGATTTCTGGCTCTCCTCTCAGAAACCTAGGAAAATTAAACCAAATTTGTTGAGTGTTCAATGAGTGATACTTTCATCTTTGCCAGTGAATGAAAAAGCGTAACTTCACTGGAGGAACAGAGGAGAAAAGAATAAAAAAATACATTCACTGAACAACTGTCTTTCCCCCCAAAGTATGATAATAATTAGTCACATCAGTAGTCATTCGCAAGTACAATGACTTTTTGGTTATGAAATGGTCCTTCTTGACCAAAACCTCTATCCCTATCTCCTTTAATCTAGAAGGTTTCACATCCCCAAGCTTCAAGCTTTAGATTTTTTACTAGATTAGTTGAATTACATCACAGTGACCACAGTTAGGTACTGGATTACCAAGACTTTCCTGTTTCATTACAAGCATAAAACAGGCAAAAGAAAATACAAAGCGAAGGTGTTTTAGACTTCTCTTTCTACCACTGCCAAGAACATTCCTTTCCTTCTGACCATCTGCTCTCCGGAAAGGGCTCCTTGCATCTTTTGGGCCTTAGCTGTTGGGGTTTTCTGCATTTGAGAAAGGGTACGTGGCTGTGCCTGCACATGAGGCCTTTTAGTTGGAAACTATTACAAAAATTCTGTTTTATAGAAAGGCTTTTTTCTAAAGCTGCAAAGATAAAACATTTCAAACCAGTTGCAATCACAGCTAAGGCTACAGAAGGTCAGTGCATGGCAGCATAGAAAACTCTTCAGCAAGGATTAATTACTGACCATCAGCCTGCTTTAAACCATAATCTTTCTACCTCTGTCTTGGGGGTTCTCCTTTACACAGAAATTTAATCTCCGGCTTCAGACATCAGAGCACCGATGAGTGCTATACAGCTGTCTCTAAATCACTCTTTCACTCTGCTCAGCATGTGAACAGCTATATACAAAACACACTAACATGGGTCCTGTCTGTAGCCCAGCTTATTCTCTCAGTTCTCTCTGGATGACCCAATGCTCAGAATCACTCCTGCCAGGAATGGCCTGAGCTCACAAACAAGCATGCCACAAGGCAGTGTAGCAAGACCTACATTATTATTATGCCTGCCTAACACGCCAGCACACGCAGCAAGCTTCTTCAAAGCATCTAGTCATCTGTTTTACTGAGCCAACTACTCAACCACAGAAGCAATGAGTACCTACCCAGAAAAGTAATCCTCTGCATCATGGCAGAACCCCATACCAGACCCAGAAACAGCTATAAAAGCAAGCAAAACGGGAACCAGAGGTTGGGCTCCTCTTGCCAAGAAGAAACTTGGGTGGATCAACGTACCCTAAGGCCATTGCATTTTTATGGACAAAACCAGCCTGCCTGTATGAGATCTTGTTAGCTGAATACTGTACACACGGAAACCAAACACAGAATCACAGAATCTTAAAATAACAGGCCAAAAGAAACCTCCGGGGTCATCCACGCTCAAAATTGGGCTGACTCAGATCAGGTTAGGGCCACCTAGTAATCAGTTGTGTTAGAGACTTGGACACCAGGCACCACATGCATACATATCCCTAATGATATTTTGGATCACATCAACTGCAACACCTATAACAAGCTGATAAATTGAGGTGAAAAAAGAAGAAACTACAAGGAGGACTATTGGGTTCACAGTCAAATTGAGACCCATGTTTCCTTCTAATCACAGCAGAAATCTAAGCAGAAATACATAACGTGGGTTCAATGCATCCAATGCTATTAAAAAACAAACACACCTATGGAAGTCAGTGAGATCTGTTTGCGTTATATACTTTGGCATTGCTGGCATGTGTTTAGTCCACCAGAGTTTAGCAGATATGAAAGTAAAAAAAGGCAGCATCTGTGAATGCCACACATTTAAAAACAGCCAGCTGGAGTCTATTAACAGTGCTCAAAAACAGCGGAGTATTTTCTATGTCACACTCTAGGATGGGACCAAAGCACCATATTTGGCAGAGTTTGGGTTTACAATTAGTATTTTAATTTACTTGGCTGTAGCTGAGACTTAGGAAACATCACTTCAAATGGGGGATCTCCTTTCATGAACTTTGTACATTGGTTGGAAAGGTAAGACAACAAAGAAATAACTTCTTCAACCTCAGCTGGAAGCTGGAAAAAGCAGTTATGAAGGAAGAGAGAAGCAGAATTTCTTACTTGTTTCCATAACCATAGCAAAACAAGCATTCTGCTCAGTGTAATGATTCAATAAGGCAATTTTCAAATAGGTTACTCAAAAAGTTTTATCTGAAAGTTTTTGTCTCTTCTTCTCCCTTAAAAGCAATGCCACAACTTTACCAGAGATAGAACAAGGCAAAGATGCTGAACATATGGATACTAAAGGAAATGATTTCTCTAGCAATGACCACATGAGAACTCTTAGAACTTCCTTCTGCAGTTCACGACTTTTTAGTGGTTTGGATGACCTTGATAGGAAAAACAAGTATGGAGCTGATCTGAATTTTCTATAACATACACAGTAAATGCCAGACAATCCCTTCCATTTACCATAGTGTCAATACTACACCTCAGCAAGTATGCATTTATTCAGGCTACCTAGTGGCTGCATATAGAAGTACCTAGAGATGATGTAAGAATTTCTCAGACAAACACTTTTCTTCAATGTCCAAAAACCACTGTCATCATCACAGTGGGTCCTTAGATGATTCCTTTGTCAAAATTCAATAAGACTTAATAGTTTTGAAAGTATTTTTGCCCTGTGAGGTGAATATATAATGCAGAGGTGGTGAGGGTTGGATCCAAACACTTTTGTGATGTCTACTGTTAATAAGCCTGCACAGCAGTAGCTAGTTCTGTGCTTTTTGCCAGGGCAAAGCAACGGCAAAGCTCTGACAGCATAGACACAGCTTGTGCTAAGGGCCTCTGAAGCCCAAAAGAAGGCAAAGTAGTAAAAACTATATAGAAATATATTCTTCAGTTGGAAACAGAGACCTGTAAATATTCTCAAGTGACATCCCATTTCAGGGGGCTCACAGGCCTGAGATGATAACAAATTAGATATATTTCTACCAGATTTGTATAACTCACCAAATCTTGCATCAGCCTCAAACCGCAGGCCATCACTTCCTGCATACGCTGTATGAATAAGCAAATCCATAGAAAAAGAAATCTTTAGGCTGTTTCAGCTGAGAATGTTTTCAGCAAGTCCACACCTCTGGCTGGACCACTCCAACAACTCCAGCAACTGAGGCAGCTCCTCTCTAATCTGCGTATGCCACCTTCCTGTTTCTCACCTCGGGTCCTCTCTGTGTTTCAAGTGCAGCAGATTACAAAGGGTGCCCCTATACTAATATTTGTTCCCACCTAAGTAAACTCAAAAGACAGTGAGTATTTGGTATCTCACCCCTTCATGCTCTTCCATAAAACCCACCCGGCCCAGTTACCACCACAGCCCCAACCCTTCCCAAACACAGCATGGCAGAGATACAGGTAAAAGCACCAATATCCAAAATATACTCATCTCACGCAGGGTACTTCAAACTACCAACGGTTTCACACACACACAAAATTTCTTTCTGTCCATAAAAATACAGAAACTTTTATTTAGCTAAACTAACACACAGCTTCCACTTCTTTCTTTCTCTGTGTTTGCTTTTTTACAAAAACACCCAGCATTTTGTGCTCCAAGGAAACATGATTACAGGAAATTGCGCAGCTCTGATGCCTTGTTACCTCTTAATGTTGGTTCCCTGACCTTTTTCCTTACGTAAGTGAACTAAATGCTTTTAATAACAATGACAATTTGGTCACAGGTAAGAACAGGAGATTCCCCCTCCTTGGATCTGTATTTACTGTGCATTGTGTGAACATTTTCTCCCTATGTAATAGAGAGGCAGAAAATCATCTGTCAGGGGATGATGGATGATGAAGTCTGCTACTTAGGCCTCAGGGCCTGGCCCTGCTGCTATACTTGACTTAGCCTTCAGTAGGCACTAAGTGCTCTGTCAGATTCATGCCAAGGGAAAAGCATATGCCTGTAACTCCCGAAAGTGTGGGAACCAGAATAAACAGAGACATTTTTAACGTTACCACACGTTTTAAATCTGCTGTGTCACTTTCCTGTAAGCACTGTCCGTATTTTTGTAATATATACAGTCATTGTGGGTTTGTGGCTCTGTCCATCACTGCTGTTCTTTGTTGTACGCTAACCAAGAAAACAAATGAAAAATAAAAAGAATGCACAGAATACATGACCATTTGGCTGACTACTACGCTCTGTCAGCAAAGTAGAGATGAGGTCTCGGGGTTTTCTTCTCTTCCTTGCCCCTGACAATGCTTTTGTTGGTTTGTTACAACAAGGCTTTTCTCACCTCACACAGTTTTATTAATTCAGGGTTTTTTTAGCATCCCCTCGAGTGCTGTATCACCACGCAGAGATATGTTACCACAGGGCTATAGTTAAAAGCCATCTTCCACTCTTCTTTCCACCCCAAAAATTCCATCAATCATCGAGTTATGCTACTTGGCTTGGATGGATTGCAGCAGGACTCTCAAAATCTCACGCATTTCCATTATGAGCCCCATGTCCCACATGTCCAAGGTAAAAAGATGGTTTCAAAATGATGCCAATCATAAGCGTGGTTTTCTAATGCATATTTTTATCTCATATTGCCTAACTACTGATTATAGCCGGGCTTTTAAAACAATTTTCTTAACAGAGAATGGCTCAAAGGCAGCCATGATGGAAATTCCATTCTTTAGAAATTCCTCAGCAATGAATATCGCTGTGTCTCCTCTTTCATCACTGCCTTCTTAAGATAAAATATTTGTATCATAGAAAGTATTAAAGGGCTTGATTCCTAGTTTAGGAGAGGCTTAGAGAAGATGCCACAAAAATTAATAGCAGTTCAAATTACAAAAAATTGCCTTGAGGGTCTCCCTGCCCCTCCCAGTGCAGGTACTATTTTTACCCATAAAGATCAGTATAGAAGCTTCATAAAAAAAACTTCTCTAGATTAGATGTCCTTTCAGTCAGAAAAGGGACATTCCCCAGCCCTGATTTACCACTGGGTAATTTCTGAGGAAAGGGCTTACCAGCATTTTACTCCTTTCTTGTAGCAAAATTCATTGACTGAGGCCTTACAGACCCCCAAAACCAGCTGCATTTACATTTTTTGGTCAGTCACGTTAACCCTTACAGGCTTTAGCAGGGTTCCTGCAGCACCAAGACAGTACATAGCAAGGCAAGTACTAGAAACCACTAAAAAGAAAGGATATTTTTAGGCTAGAGTCACTGTCACAACTTATGCAAATTCCAAATTTCTTCTGCTTTGACATGAATATTTATCCAAGTGCAATGCTCATTCCCAAAAACTAGCTTTCCTTAGTTATATATGGATTGCCATTTGCAACTCTCACACTGAATTTAAGTTATTAGATGAGGATCCACTCCTCCGCAGTGTTACTAGTTATTTCTTTTCTACAATACGCATTAATACAAGAAGATATCCAAAGGTCTATTCATCTTATTTTACAGATGGGCTTAGCTGACAGCTTGAGTCTGACTTGTCTTTTATATCAATGCATCCGTCCCAGCACCACTCCAGGCTTCCCTACAAAACATGCCCGTCATTCAACAGCTGCAGAACAGTTTAAATGCTCTTATCTGCTTACTTGAAATCCCCCAGGGCAAACTCTTCCCTGAGATGATCTTTACCCTTCCCTTGAATCTAATGCACTGAGACCTAGAAAGGCATTACGGCCAGAGACTGGTGTGACTACAGTAATAATTACAAGTTCAGCAAATAAGTTTCTTGTTGCAAGCACTGCTAGGGCTATATACAAGCCAAGAAGAACCTAGAATCATTGTGTCAGCAATTCTCAAAGACTATTTTAAATGCTATCAAGTTTAATAAAACTTTTACAACAGAGTACAGAGTGTACTTTATGTTCCTTCGAAATTGATGGAACAAGCCAATTTTTCCAGGTTTGTAGGCATAACATTTATTAAATTATAATAAGAAAATAGCTATTTAAAACCATGAAATGAAAGGCTATAATATACATTTAAAGGTCAACAACTGTATGAGTTTCCTTATTATATATTTTATCTGGGAAGTACTGGGAGACAAAGGAGCTCTGGCACCATACATGCACAGCTGCACACTGTCGCTACTCCCTGCTCTGACTCAGACAAGGAACTACATATTGTTACAGACTGGCCCTGCTTCACCTGAGCCTCTCACAGAACTGCCTTCACCTATTAAGATGGTGACTTACACCCTTTAAATAATTTCCACTATATGTATTACATATAGATGGAGCTTTTGCAGCTGCAATAGCAAGGTCAGACTGAAATACGATGATTTTATTCCATCTCTGCACTATACTTTCTTTAAACCCGTTTTACCACCTCCACTCCAATTGCTTTTCTTCAAATATGGAAGGTTAACATGTCCTTTACACGGGAGGAGAGGTTGTGTTAATTAACACACCAAACAGAAACAACAAAGATGATCAACAAAGAAAAGCCAACGAGAAAATACCCAGATGAAGTGGAAACTTCTTCACTGAGAGACTGGAAAGAAATGTGACCTAAGTTTTGACTTTTAAAAGCATTTTAATGTTTCGGCATTAAAAATTTTTTATTTCTTCCTAAATATGTTTAAAATCAAACTTGAACTACAAGGAAAGTAATAAATACTGCTAGGGCTGGGGTTTTTTTTCCAAGTGCTATTTCATTGGGCCTCATTCCATATTCTAGTCTCTTCACTTAACCTGAGTAGGTATTTAAGAAGGATTTAAACAGGACTTTGTTTGTTTGTTTGTTTTTTTAGCAACACTTAGAGCAATATGTCTTCCTGGAGCCACACAGAAGAAAATATACACATGGACGAGAGTATAGCATCAAGCCTATTTTGTAAACACCTTTCATTTGTTAATAATCACAGCTGTTTTTCCAAATTAATAACGTAAACCCCAATATAGCAGCAAACTGAAATATATACTTCATAATACAGAATTGCCCAAGTTTCACAGACCTCAGAAATCTTCATTACTGTTTCCTTCTAATCTGTGGATGCATACATATATATTGCATATGGAGGCTCATATAATGCCATTGACATCAATGGAACGCTTCAATAGAAAGTAATTTGGATCAGTATGGGCAACCTTATACCTTTAGGCTACTAATCAGCTTTTGAGCATTAAATTCAGCTGGCTTAAACAATATATAAATAATATAGAGAGGCACTCTTACAGTATTCATCAAATATGTAAAATACAACGCAGAAACACTATCACAACACGCAAATCCAGGTGTTTAATGATGAATGTTGTAAAATTGGCACAACTTTGAAAAGCACAGCTGTGATTAGGATATAATTATCTTATGCGAAAAAATCCATTTCAGAGCTATAGTTCTTTGCTGCTAGCAACAGGAACAGATTTTTATTATTTTCCATTCACCTTAATTCTGTGAAGTCTGTGCAGCTATGAAAGAGTGGTTTGGATTCTAGTCTGGCTCAGAGTTCTAAACAAATTTTTTTGTAACTGATTGAATAACAGCGGATTTCTTGTGAAGAACCCAGCTTTAATTTTGGCTCTCAGATTGATGGAACAGGGCTGGCAGCAAACACACCTATTATTTATTACTGGATACATACGGTATGAAAGTAATTGGAAGAAACAGAGACACCACAGATATTTGTAAGTTACACAGCTGATCTGTGTTGAGATTTTATATCTCAAGCATTTCATCACATCAGAAAGACACCATAGTATCAGAAAGTAATTCTGCTCGTGTATGAATGCAACAAAATGTGGATGCACAGGTTACCTGCTGAACTGGCTAGCATGTTATATTCTGCATAGACATCCATAGAAACACACGTGTGTACCATATGCATACTTATATTTTTCAGATCACAGCCTGTTACCATTTGAATACAACTGCAAAATTGCACAAGAGCCATATTGTCAAAATTGGCTCAAGGGAGGCAGAGATGTGGCTATGGATATATAAATCTTCTTCCACCAGAAGGAGAATTTTCTTTTAACACAGAAGAAAAAAACAACAAAAAAAAACCAAACAAACAAAAAAAACCCCCAAAAAAACCAAAACAACGGGGGAGGGGGATGTTGCGGGGAGAAGAAAAAAATCCAAACCCACCAAAACCCAGCTCTGTATTATGTGAAGAATCCTTCCAGAGCAAAACACACTGGATAAAACTAAAACCCCAAACCTTCAAAAAGTTTGTTAGTACAGCGATTCACAATGTTTAAAAGACCCAAACTCTCTAGTTTTTTCTCCCTTCTAAGTTTTTGAATGCAAAAATGAGATAAATATGATCCAAAGATATTTCATACATTAGAATCTACTTCTGAAAAAAAAAGATGTCTATTTTTAAATATTTTTTTATATTTGGTATGTTTAATTTAAAGAACGTAAGACTGCAGACAAGATGAATTTTCTACTATCTCAGTCATAAAACTGTATCACTGTTATGGTTAAAGAGTATTCATAAATTAAAATAACTAGAGTCTAATAATTTAGATTGCCCTAAAATAATACTAAAGATGAGTAAAAATAAGATGCTCCATCTGGCCATTTCAATTACAATCTTCTACATCCCATTAAAAATATTATTTTGAATTAATATAGTCAAATACATCTGCCAAAAAAACCCTTAGCTCTGACTGACTAAAACCAATTCAGCTCTGCCGTGGGCTCTGGCCACAAGAGAGAAGCTGCACTGGATTACACAGCACTATTGGGACATCTTCTTTAAATAGGTATTTTAAAAAGTCATGATCCCCTCTTCTACTAGATGTTCTCTGTAAACATTTGGGAAATGAATCACTCAGCATCCACAGACTATAAGCAGCAAGAAGCACTCATAACTTGGAAAAAAATAGCTGTATTTCTTGAAAGAGGCAAGATGGCTTTCTGTAATATGAAAGCGCAGCTTAAAAGATATGTTAGATCCATGGAAATCTATTGCATAAGGATGTGTAAAGAATCAGCACAAAATTTACCTAGTGATTAACCATGATTAAGTGGTATTTTACAGATTTAGATAGGACATAACTGAATAATGGATATTATGCTGGCCCTCTTCTACTAGCGTTAATGTTACCATATAGAGTAAACTCAGGATATCAACACCTGAGTTATACTTTCTGAATTGGCCAAAGTCAAAGTGAGAATACACCGCAAAACCCATTTTAGACCTACTTTGTATTTTTTCTTTCTCATTAATGCTATTCAAACTTCCTAAACTGTATTTCATTTGTTTTTAATGAGCTAAATTCTCTGTAACTGTTTTTTCATCAATTGTGGGAACTTAGTGTACAGAGAAAATGGATTAAAACTCTCCAAAAGTAACGACTCTGAGTTAAGCTCCCTTCTGTCCACAAGTCTCCCGTGTTTTAGCTAGTAAGTCACACCAACAAAACATAACCAACAACACTGGAACAGGCTCCCCAGAGGTAGCTGACGCCCCAAGCCTGTCAGCGTTTAAGAGGCATTTGGACAATGTCCTTAACATGTTTTAACTTTTGGTCAGCCCCGAATTGCTCGGGCATTTGGACTAGATGATCATTGTTGGTCCGTTAAAACTGACGTAGTCTATTATGCTGTTCTAAACCTTTCCTTTCCCACTTTAAAAACTCCAGCTAAAAGTACCAGTGCCAGAGGGTCCAGGATTTGTGTGAACACTTCTGGGAGAAGGTTTAGAAAGTTACTTGAATTATAAGCTGGTATAAGAAAGTATGGAGAGTAACTTGAATTGTAATGGAGGAGATCATGATGGAGTTTTGTGGGTAAAATGGTTTGCAAGTAACTCAGAAATCACTGAAAGTCCCGAGTCTTCCAGTGATGAGGCAGTTCTGCCTGTAGAGGTGCAAGCGTAATGGTGTCATTCCAAGACCAACAACCTACATGAACCAGAGTATTTCTTGGGCTCTGCTCATTTCCCTAAACTCTTGTGGCAATGAGGAGATGAGACATGGAAACACCACAAGGATGAAAATTCTCACTTTCTCAACTCTATAGCTGAAGTGCAGTTCAGCTGGAGTAAGTATATTCCATGCAGAAGCAAGCTGGAAGGGTTTAACTCAGAAAATTCTGTTCTCAAAACCCGACTAGAAATCTCAAACCAAATAAATCTCTAGACAAATTTTATTGTTTCTGTACCTTCCACTAATTCTTAATAGGAGAATAAGAGGAAAATGTGCACTTTGTTTTAAGTTGTTCATTGTCCTCTCTATTTTTTTCTTTCCTGCTAGCAGGATAAAGAGGAAGAGACAGAAAGTGCAAATTAATTACGATAAAGATTATTTTCCTGAGATTTTTCAAGCCTCATTAAAAAACTCAATTCTCATCAATTTTATAATCCAGTAACATTTGTTTTGAGACTTTGTTTCTTCCCCAAAACAGAAAGAGTGCCAGTAAACCGGGTTCAAACTCTGTATTAATCAAAATAACTTCAAGTTTAGCAATTATTAAACCCAGTTAATAAATGTGCATTCTACAACATACAAAAAATGATGTAATTTGTTTGACATGCCTCGTGGTCCAGTGCACTAATTAGGGGCCTGACAAGTTTGTGGGAAGTATTCTCTAAAAATAGGAAAGCTTAAATCAGGAAACATTTATACAGACAATATGGTACTTGCAGCCTGAAACAGGACCAGGGATTGTTGGATGAATGGGTTAGAGCATGACTCAGTAGCTATAAAACTATCTGGGAATATTTAAGTCAAGAAACATGATTTGTACCCATAGAAAATACAAGGGTTGGGGGTAGATTTTCTAGACTAACTCAGTAAGTTGGGCAGGAAATTATTTCTTGCATGCAACAGTTTTTGCAGATACTAATCATGTCTTTGGTTTTGGAGGTGAAAATGTGCAGGTCATTTTTGGTAGATGCCTCCTCTCCCTCCCTATTATCTTCTCTTCTCCTTTGTGGGTGGGGTGAAGTTAGAGTGCACTTGAGAATTTGAAACTAAAACTTCAAGCCATCTTCAAATAAGGAAATAAAAAAGCAGGGAAAAACATGAATTATGATGAACAATGAACTGACTGCGGCAAAGTTTTCCCCATAGCAGGAGACTGGTAAATGTTGGGAAAACAAATCTTCATAATTATTGACACTTGTGCTGGAGCAAATCTAAGCCAAACCATTAAGTTGCTCAACCACAAAGAGATGATTAAAATTGCTTTGAGAATCTGGCTGTGTTTTTCTTTTGGAAATAAAGGTGAGGGGGGGAAATGGAGTTTACGCCTGGATGTTCCACAAAAAACAAGCTAACTTTTATTTTTAATTGTTGGGTTTAGGAGGAGGAAAGGGAACGTAAAAAAGGCCACTGGAGTATTTCTGTGGTGATGAAAACCTAAATTGAATGTATTAATTTGCAATTAAAACATCTGAGGCATTTCTTCATTATCCTTATTATAAAAATGTTGAGAAAATGTTCAAGGGTAGGATTCTCAGAAACAGTGATTTTCAATAAAATACTGTTATCTACATCAGCATGCCAACTTAGAAGGGAAAAAGGCAATATTGCAGTTGCATTATCTTAAAAAAGCTGACTCATTCTCTAAAAGATGCAAAATACAACAAATAACCTCCTAACCAAAAAAATAAACGTTTTCTAGTCACCAAAAGTGAAATTAGTCACTTCAGAGGAGGAAAAAACCCAAACATTTTCCAATATTGCCCCTTCTTGATCAGCATAAAAACAGTTTAGTTTAACTGTGCTGAGCCAATAATCTTTTTTCATGCCATGTTCTGCCTTTATGGCTACATCTTGTTCCAATTTTGGTTTCATCCATTCCCCTTTCCAAACGACCATAACTTTCATATAGGCTTGCCATACACCAGATCCCATCTGTCTGTGACCTTGAATAAACAAGGGGCCTTTGATGTTCTCATGCACTTCAAACCACTTTGTCATTTGCAGTGATATATGAGCCACACTGTAGTGACATGCAGTCATTACTGGTTTGTGGAAGTGCCTTCCTGCTTCTTCTCTTGATGTAAGTTTACCATAGAACAAATTTACTGTAATCTTTGTGTTAACTTATGCTTCCCTACAGAGTGAGAAAGAGGTCAGCAAAACAGCAATGGGAAGCTGGAAATAGAAATCCTGCACATACAGCATCCCGACAGCCAAAAGCAAGGCTCTGTCTCTAACAGAAGAAAGAAAACCAAATCACGCCAACCCCATCCAACAAACCAACTGATGATCAGAAGAACTTCTTCTTGAAAACAAATATTACAAGGAATTTGTTAACCGATGGACAGATTTACACACCCCACACAGCAGCTTTGTTGTGGCGTTGTGTGTTCATCCTATTACATTTCAAGGCTGCTGTTCAAGGCTGTTGGGTTTTGGCACTGTCAAAATGAAACAGAGATTATGTGGTACCATATGTCAGGCAGCTGAAGCAAAGGATTCCTGGTCTAACATGTTTGCCTTTCCCGTCTGGAGGGAGCATTAAAACCAAAGGAGCAGGAGAGGTGGGTGGGCCAGCACAGGGTGGGACAGGGTGTTTTTGCTCGTGCCCCAACATCTCAGAATTCCTGCTTGCATTTCTGAAGACTAATGTCTGGATGTTTCTGCCCTGCCAAATTCAGGAAAGACTTCATCTTTTCCTCCAAGACAAAAAGCAAAACACAAAGCAAAACCCTTCAGCAATTATTTTTTAATGTAAATGCATGTTTATTTCATGCCCTCAAGCCTTTTAGTCCTGGTTGTTTGTGACAAACATTCCACAATAGACTCTTTAAAGTCTGGCATATGTGCCAGTGCTAAAAAAACATACAGCAGAAGACATAAGACAATTAAAATGAAAGACGACAACAACATGCCACTAATGGTTTTAAATTATTACATTGTAGACTACTTACTGGTACATCATGGAAGAGCTATCCCCACAGCTCTACACAAACCTGTGCTCCACCAATAAACTAATCTTTATCATGTAATACATTGGTTTTCTGTTTCAATGATGTTTGCATTATATACTCTGGCATCCTGTAACTATGGATAAAGGATTGTCACAGCTGAACACCAATTAGCTCAGGTGTCTGATTCAATATGCAATAGATGTTCACGGTCCAACATCCTCAGTCCATATCCACTGAGGAGGCACCACTGACTGACTTTTGAGATTGAGTTGTACTCAACAACTGCAACGAGGTGACCTGCAAGTACCAAGGTGTCCAGACTGCAGGCACTTGAAGTAACATACAGAAAAACCCATTTTCAGGAGCAATTTGACTGAAATAGCATCCAAGATGCATGTGAATTAGCTCACAGAGGACCCTGGAGGCTGCAAGTTGCAGCCACTGTTGTGCAAGTTGGCTTTCAGTGCTGGCCTAATTATTTCACCACAACATTTATTTTTTCTGTGCAGTCCCAGTTCAGCTGACTGTCCTGAATAGCAAATATTTTGAAAATTGGATTTTTAGGCTCCTGAACAATGTAGGTGGTTTGGTTTTTTTTTAGAAAGTTACCTATTATCCTGGTTTCAGCTGGGATAGAGTTAATTTTCTTCTGAGTAGTGGGTGCAGTGCTGTGTTTTGGATTTGGTGTGAGACCAATGTTGACGGCACACTGATGATTTTGGTTGTTGCTCGGTAACATTTGTACTAAGTCAAGGACTTTCCAGTTTCTTGGGCCCTGCCAGCGGGAGGACTGGAGGGGCATGGGAAACTGGGAAGGAGCACAGCCAGGACAGCTGACCCGAACTGGCCGCAAGGGATTTTCCATACCATATGACGTTATGCTGATTATATAAACTGGGGGAAGAAGAAGAAAGATGGGGGATGGGACAGGGACATTTGGCATTACGGCATTTGTCTTCCCAAGTCACGGTTACGTGTGATAGAGCCCTGCTGTCCTGGAGATAGCCTGCCCACGGGGAGTAGCAAATTAATTCCCTGTTTTGCTTTGCCCGTGTACTTGGTTTTTGCTTTACCTATTGAACTGTCTCTATCTCAACCCACGAGTTTCCTCACTTTTACTCTTCCGATCCTCTTCCCTATCCCACTGTGTGGGGAGTGAGCAAGCAGCTGTGTGGGGCTTAGCTGATGGCGAAGGTTAAACCACAACAGTCAAACGCACAAGAATAATAAACATTTTTCTGACTCAGGAAGGAACAACAGTAGGTCATGCTTAACTTGTTTCTACAGCACGAAATACAGAGAGGTTTTAAAATTTGTTATTTCTTCTATTTGAGTTTGTTTGGGAGTTTTTATTTGTTTGGGGTTTTTTTTAGGTAAAAAAGGGAAAAGCAACACAGGAACATTCCAATAATAACTTGCTGTGAAGTTGACCAAGGGCTCTTCTGGGATGTAGGAAACTCAAGTTCAAGTCCTCTGTCTCTCCCATTCTAAACGCCCTCGTCATTCATGTTAACAGCTGCTACTGGGTAGCTTACTGCCCTTCGTACAAACTACATCCTCTACGTTAAGAACTGAGTACCAAGAACTCTTTTTCTGGTTCTTCCCTTATGCAATATCTGTGCTTTATAAATATTTCAGAAAGATTTTTCAATGCAATTTTTAAAATAAAGATACTGCAGTCAAGAAAGACCAAACAACAAAAAAAAATCTTAACACTGTCCCTTTATGTTACTGTCACAGCTAGTAGCAGTAGCATATTTTTCCCCATCCAACTTATATTTACATAATGCTAACTAAGCATTTTAATTGTAAAGACACTCCAAATAGCTCACAAAAGTTTTTATAAAGAGTTTTAAAACTACATGGAAAGATTTTAACTCAAAGCAGAAAATTTTAATATAACTCCTATCCACCCTTCCTTTCCCCTCCTCCCAGACAATAATTTTTTAACCAAAATGAAAACACACACACTTGTCATCAGGTTAACGCCACGAAAGGAAGAAGTTTTAAATCCCATGAAAGAAACAAGAGTCTATGAAGCTTATCTGTTCTAAATTATTGAGGTATTAGAAAGACTTGGAATTCTTAAGCAGTCATGAAACGCATTTGTAAGGAGTATCAGCTCAGTTTTAATGGAGAAGAAATATTACTTCCAATGTCTTCTTGGTAACTGGGATCACGGCAGACAGGCTTGCCTAAGAGCAGACAGGTTTCTCTGCTGAGAAACCATGCTGGGTTTCCTACATGAAACCAGTGCTGTAGTCACTGGCGCATCCTTCCTCCCCAGAGCTCAGTAAGAAGTTAAAACCCATTTTCTTGTTGACAACTGATAAACTTTTCCCTGCCAAAGCTCACCCTACACAGGCTGAAACCCAGCTAGGAACCCAAGCAACTACAAACCTCATTGCTGTGTTCTTTAAAACTGATCACACATAGGAGTACTCACTGCCTGCAGTTTCTTGAATGGTGTCTCCTCTCTCTGTTAAGACTCATGTTTAAGCCTATAAACCAGATTAGAAAGTGAATGTTACTGTCTAATATACCTCTACTGAACACAATAAGAAAGCTGATGAATTGCCTCAACAACCAGATTTTGGACAAAGGACTCTCACTGAAAGAACAGAAAAAAATATCATCAATCACCAATGCTTTCCAGCCCCTAATCCAATTCCACACAACAGCAAGGTATGTGTATGAAAGACGCAGCAGCCTATGCCTTGCTGTCCACTAGCCCGAGCTAAAGGAGATATTTACACCTCCTTCTATCAGTTCACTGTGAAAGTGGAAGACTGAAGGCAAAGCAATGGGGACAGAATGGTCTTTTTGCTGGTTCACATCTGAAACGTGAGAAAGCATCTGTTCCTTCATCTCCCTGTACAGAGATGGATGTGCATGAACCCAAAAGAAAACTAAAAAGCAGGGTACCATTTAGCAGTTTGTCAAAACTGAAACGTTCTCCTGAGACATCTTTCTTCCTAAAGCACCTCCAACAGGGTCACTCAGGTTTCCATAAGTCCACCTGGCTGACTCTGGATCCCATCAGACGCTGCCACTGGCCCGGCTGTGCTGCAGCACCAGGACAGGCTCGTGAGCTCCCTCACAGAAGGCTGAGAAACCTGCAGATCCCAGAGCCCACACCTGTGCACCGGCATACAGGTGAACCCTCCAGACAGAAGAGAATTTCAAAATTGGGGGATTGTTCTCAGTCAAACCTCAGGATAGTTTTGGCACAAAGCAGAATTCATTCCAGAACTGAACAGAGAAAGGAAATAGCATAGGACTTAGAAATCTACTGACACAGGGTAGGAAGAAGTAACTGGTATTGCTGTTATCACTCTGATCCTTCAGCATCCGAAAGTTCATTCATAGGATTATTTTTCCCTTGCACCTTTCTCCAGATTTATGGATCACTGTTCATGATGCATAATGGCGAATCATGAAGTTTTAATCCAAAACCATTGTCAATGATGAGGCAATAGAAAATATTAGTACCATTTTATATAACTGAAACAAACTTCAGCACAAGGTACTTAAGAGCTACAGTTGACCTAATTTTTTGTTATGCAAGAGTACAAATTCTCAAGTCCTCTTCTGCCTGAAATAATATCTTTAAGTCCCTGTAGCCTCTAACAAAAGTTTGGTAGTCTAGTGGAAAAAATGCTTTCTTTGTTCTACAGTGGGTGAGGACAGATATTGCTAGGTTTATATGCTTATTAAAAAAAAATCTCCATGAAAGGGACATTGCCAGCCAGAAAACCACATTCCAAGTAAGCTAGCTACACCTCCTCTAGCCAAAGCAGAACACCTCAAATTAATAGCAAAGACAAGAAGAAAAATATTTTCTTAGTATATTCCTTTCACGGTATTTTGTGTATAGTCAGATCTGTTCTGCTCTCCTGGAGAGTCTCTTCTGCCTTCTGAAAGAGAGATTTATGAACACTACAAAATTTAAATAGACAACATTATCTAGGTCTTAACTGAGCACCCCCTTCCTCTGCCTCCTCTCATTAGGGTCGGCCTGCAGGACATGGTTACACGTTTGGCTTAATTGAGAACCTGTATTTTGTGACTGATGAAATGAAAATTTAGTGTGGAGCACTCTTCTACCACTACAGCCTTCTTCCACAGGCTGGCAGAGGGAATAAAAGGGAGTCACCAGAAAACTCAAACCCATGTGAGGTACTCAACCAGTAGCTCCGAAAAGAATTTGTGGTGTGTAACATACTGTTCCTTAGGTACGGGGTTTTGGTCATCTTTGCCAAGGAGCTCTACAATGGAGGCTGCCCGTTTCTCTTTGTTTTCCAGAGTGATTTGAAATGCCTTGCCTGCAGTTATCTGCCAGTCCAGGATTAAAACATATGCTCTTGAATATCAACCTCCTGATCTGTCCAGCAGATATGAATAACCTGGATTCACAGTTCTAGACATGCACAGCTCCTTATACAGACATATGGGCTTTCCAGGCCTTTTCTACTAAACCTGTTTCCAGCATTATCAGCTCCCTCCCTGGTGAATTAGCAGTTCTTCACTGAATGAAAGGATTGCACACATTTTTAGAAAGATCACTCCCCTCATACGTATTTAGTGACTGTTGAAGTTTGCATTGTCCCTAATATAGCATTTAGATTCGTTCTCCCTCAAGACTGTTACTGCTTTCGTATGCTTCCTTTGCAGCCTAACCCCGACGGGCACCCACTGCGCAGTGGGATTATACCCAAAGACAAACATTCCTGGAATTTGGGCTCCTTGGCAGAAAGTCAAGGATGTAATTTAAACACCTCTTTTCCAAAGTTCAAGAGAGCTGGCTGAACCAGCCATCAAATTACATCTCACTATAGATTGGCTAAACCACCTGAAGAAGACAAGCTGTCAAGGGCAGGAGAATCTCCGATACCAAGTGTGTAAGACCACACACAAGCCCAGTAAAATTATCAAGGAAGTTTCCATTAGCTTCCACTTTCTTTGCATGGCCAACATTCAGCAAGACATTTAAGTATGCACTCCACAGAGTAAGCTCAGGGCCTGAAAAAGACCCAATATTTACGAAAATTAATTTGGATGAAACTTACAAAAAACCCACAGACCTTTTAATACTTTTTTAGAAAGGATACATTTAAAGTATTGCTGGTTAAAGGTTCATATAACAAGCAAAGACCAAACTACTGTAATGTATGTTTCAGGCAAACCAGAAATCCAGTGCTCAGAAGAATAAACATTCATAAACTCTGCAATCTAATTTTATACAGCAACAAAAATGTACAATAAATTTCACAGGCTTATTGATCCTAATACCATTGGCATTGCCCCAGCAATTGATTTAGTCATTTGATCAGCTAGAGAAAAGGATGGGGAATATAATATTTTAGTGGACTTCATAAATTCAAAGCCTCAGCTTTCAAGTCCAACCAATAATACAATAAACCACAGAGATCATAAATGGAACAACTAAAGTTTTGTAATTACAACATGGTTTATAATGTAATAATTTAGCAAATGGCAGGCATGTTTGATTTATGCAAGATGCAGAATAGCAGGTTGTTTCTCATCAGAGCTGCAGCAATATATTTTCTAGATAAATATTTCGAACAATCAGTTTTTGCTTCTCAACCTCTCCAAATGGTGGTTGCTTGCCTGGCATTGTCCAAATTCAAGGGTTTTTTTATAAGAAGTGAAACAGACCTAGTTCTCATCTTCCTTCTGGAGATTTCTGAACCCAGTGTTTGTGTGTGTTTATCTATATGGAATGAAACAGGAGGTATTTTTCCATCTATAAGAGGACCATTAAGTACTCATAACAGGCACAATATTTAGCATTGCTCGATCATCTAAAAAGGTTTAGAAATTGCAGTAGCATCATTTGGTGGTTGTCTTGACAGCCTGCCTACTGGCGTGCATCTGCAGGAGGTAACAGGAGAACAACATCCCCCATTACACCCGTGTATAACCTACCTCCTTACAGGGGTTTCTGGTCTGGGTGCTCATCTGTGTCTCCACCTCTGAGACACAGCACACAAGGTGTCGGCTCTGGACAGCCTCCTGATTGTGCCCCTCAGTCCTGCCAGCGCTCAGCGAGGCACTGATGCTGTCTGCACTGCTGCTCCCTCCGGCCAGAGGCCAATTTCTGCTCTTCTGGAAGATGAGGGATGTGCTGAGCAAAACATCCTACCTGAAAATACCCCTGGAGCAACGCAGCCCCTTACAGCAGCCTATGGCTTCACAGCACCACCGCAACTAACGCTCTCCAATGGCGCTTCAAAACACTTGTAACACATGCCCCTGAGTTTTATTTAATTATTTCAATAAACATGCAATTCATTTACATAATTTTAAATTATTTAAAACTTCAATAATTTTATTTAAACACAACATTTTGAGGGTGTTGTGGTTTTTGGTTTTGGGGTTTGTTTTGTTTTGTTTTGTTTGTTTTTTTTTAAAGAGATACCAGCAGATCACCTAAGAGATACCCCAGAGCAGCCCGGGTAATGGATGCTTTTGCACATTTTCAGACCTACCCCTCCAGCTACACCCAGAAACACCCTCTAAAATTCAAACCCGGGCAGTGTTGTGGTGCTCCTAGGAAGCCAGTTTTGCACAGCACAGATCCACCTTCTTCCAGAGCAAGGGAATGACTCAAGACACTGTGCTTGTCCATGGATAGGTTTACACTTGAATGGGAGCAAACACTGGTGCAACAGCAATAAAGCTGCGTGAGTTGTCGCTCTCCTGCCAGATACGCCTATTGGGCTCTACGAAAACTTTTCCACGATTTATTCTACGGAGCATTCTTACATTTTGGCCAAAAGATCAAACTTCAGACAGATTTTCAGAGGCAGCTCAGTCAGCGGAGGAAGTGTCCAACCCCCTTTATGCTCCTTCATTGCAGACCCTCTGCAGGAAACAGACGCCAATAACTGATGCAGAAGAGCTACCACATGCCCTGTGCCTGTGCACAGGCAAGCAGCCAGGCTGTAGTGAGCTGGGACAGTAGTCAAGAAGCATCCGAATCCCAAGGCCTCACAGACCCCACCAAATTTGTTAGCTCCAAATTTATAGCAGCTTTTAAACAGAAAGTCACGTATTGCCCAATCCTCTGTGGAAAATCCACAGTAAAAATTCCCACATGAAAAAATTAGCCAGTGATGTGAGCTTCCCTGGCAGCATGGGAATTTTGGGATGGAGTCCCACAATGTGGCCTGCTGTTAACTTCACAGTTCAGGAAGGCATCACGTGAAATACGTGCCTCTGACAGCAAGGTCTCACCACCCCCCCCCGCCCCCCTTGAGGGAAAGTCACCTGCTGCTGAACATTTCAGCCCAGTGATGGAGGCTGATGTCACCGCAGGCCTGCATGAAACAGCAGCCTGACAAATACTGTCAAATACATGACTTATTTCCATTAGCTTTTATTTCTACTAAAGAGGTGCTCCCCCCTTTTTTTAATCCTAATTTCTAAAGGATCTCTTAAAAAAAAAAAAGCTTCTCTTGAGTTTCATCAGAAATGACTTGGATGATCTTCTGTTAAAAGAATGACTTTTATCCTCATTCAAATACATATTGTATTGGCTTAGAAACATCAAAGAGGCAATGTCTTTACATATTCTATTTCTAAGAAAAGAAAAGGAGTTCTCTCTTTATTAACATCGGTAATGTTGAATCTTATAATGAAAAATGCACAAAAGCAATATTTTTGATGAATAGGTAATAGAACAGCACCGAATAAGAGAGCATTAATATATTTTTCCCAAAGACTCACTCAGATAATGCATCAGGAGGGTTTTGAACTGAGACAAAGCCACAAGCGAAATGAGGTCGGTGGTCTTCCGCTTCCCCTCTTACAGCCCAATATTTTTATTGACCTTGAAAAACCACCACGCAGTTCAAGCACAGCTATCAACACCCGATCGTCACAGCCCACGACGGCCACAGCAGGAGCGCTCTCAGGCCAGAAGTAGTTTGCAGGAGACAGATAATACCGTCTGACCAAACCAATATGCAAACATTACCTAAGGCAATTATTTGAATTATAAGTGGAACAAACATAGTGGCATATCACAAGTAACATTTTTGTACCTGTAAATGTTTTTAGAGGGTTTATTACACCAGCAAAGTGACCTGCAGAAAAGTCTGCAGCACTTTTTGGTAGAGGGTGGGCACGTATCCTTTCTGTCTCTGCTGTGTAGCACAATAGAGCCTTTGTGATGTTCCCCAGAAAACCTATTTATGCACTTGGATTTTGAAAATTCCTTTCTCTCTTTGTCATCTTTCACTATTGTCTTTGAACCACACTGACAATACAATTATAAAGGGCCATATAAGCAGTTAGATTGGAAAACAAAAAAGGAGAAAGAAAAAAGAAATTTAAAAATAAATCAGGCGTGACATTCCCCTGCGTTTTTCATTACTTAATAACAGTCGTTAGAAACCAAAAAAAATCTAATATTAATTTGAAAAAAGAATTCTTGGTTGAATTCCAAGGAGATTTCTATTGAGGTACACAAAAGGGATGTCATAGGAAAATACATTGTACTAGAATCACAGCAACGTATTTTGGGATCTGTGTCACATCTGGAAAATACCTTCATACATATGTACAAAAGACATTACTTTATTCTTCAAAACGTTATTATTAGGCTTTGGAATTTCAAAAACAGTAATGAATCACATTTGGAAAAATCAAGATTTTACATTTTCTTTGCTCATCTAGTTCTACAGAAAATGGAAATTTGCATTTGGGAGTGATGTATGTTGCACAAGTAATTCTTCCCCTGTTGCCTTTATTTATTTTATAATAAAACAAAGAAGTGTTTCATAGTAACAATACCTTGAAAAATGAATATGTGCTGGGATCAGAGTTTGTATGAGAGAATAAGTATATATACAGACGTGGCAGATGAAGGGTAAGGATGTATTAAAAAAACAGCATGAAAGAAAAAGAAAAGAGGCACTGATGAGAGACTGTACCCTCACTGTATTCATCCTTGTGAATCTCTTGCTCTCCTGCACAAATGTATTTTCCACAGAGGAGGATTTAATCTACATCTCTATTCAAGATCCAGTTGTCTGCTCATTTGTCAGCTTCTCCCCCCATCATTTCTGTGCCTGAAATTGCAAGCTACAACCACCAAATCAGAGCTACAGTCACAGATGTGACCCATCTGAATGCACTGGACAGGTTCTCACTCCATCCATACTTCAAATCCTTAGCAAAAGCAATGCTACTAGGCTCATTACATTCACTTACATAAAATTTGCCTATCCTCCTCGCTTTCCTTTTCTCCTCTCTCTCTCTCTCTCTACTTGTCTATACTTAGTACATATGACACTCACAGCAAGGACTTTTTCTTTTCAATGCTTGGAGCTTGGCTCATACAGGGACCTACCATAGATAAATAAGACAACAATTTAATCTGCACTCAATCACTGTGATCTATGGAATAGCAATGTCTTGTTTGAAGTGTGGTATTACATTTGGAAACAGCAAACAAGAAGCTAATTATTTTTTGTCTTTGTATCTACCTGTCACACTTTTTCCTATGGATTGAGCCACTGTCTCAGCCTGCTGACTTTGAGCTTCAGAGAAACAAGAGACCAACGGGGTTGAACTGTTTTAGGGGAGTAAAAAAGTACAGACAAAGAGAAACAGTAAATCTAGATGTCTACAACATCTGATGTAGTGGCTCAGGACAGGGATGTAATACTAAGTTACATAGTGAAACATTGACATTTTGGCGATTACAGAGTTCAAAAGACGCCCACAGTCAATCAAATCGGAATTAACAAATGGAATACAAACTGCACAGGGGTATGTAAGTGAGAGAAGAAGAAGAGTACTGGGATTAGTAGCTAACTCACTGCTTCAGTAGGCTCACAGGGTTTGTAACAGCTACTATAATTCCTGCATGAGAATAAACACTTCAGAGGTGGGAAGAGGAAAGCAGAGAAAAGAACTATCAGTGGAAAGGAAGGGAGGCAGCAATCATTCCCTCTGCTTTTAAAATATAAACCATTAGCAGAATAAAGTTTCTAAAGTTACTTTCAAAACCGAGAGTCATAACAGCTCCCTGTGCTGTCATAAACAACCCAACGTTTTGTCTTAAAAAGGACAAGGAGTTTTCTTCACAATTATTCAAAACTCTGCTTTTAACGTACAACAAAAGTTATGAAAACTGAATTTGCACATGAGATTTTACAGAGCTGTGAAAAATTAAACTATATGGGAAATAGCCAAAAGAAATGTTTCATATATTTATGTGTATGTTTGTGCGTGCATTCCGAAACGACAGTCAATGGCAGTGGAGAAGCTGGCGTGCCACAACGAAGGATTTATGAAAGTGAAGTTAGGCCTCTCCTGAGGCTGGAAAAGACTGCGTTCTGCTCCAACACGCATCCTTTCTGTTTCATCAGCTTTTGGATTCCACACCAACATTAATATATATACCCCAAGATACACATCGACACCAAAGCAGGCAGGTCCAAGAATAATCACCACATCGCAGATTCACAGCAAGGACAATATTTGTCTGAGCGAGGAGGGTAAATGAAGCATTGACATACGCAGACTCGAAGCCACACAAGGAAACAGCCTGCAGCCTGCCATCGCTACCCTCCATGCCTCACTGTTACCACCCCCAAAGGATGAGCAGAGACGCTCCATGTTCACAGTTCCTGCTGCTCCCTGAATCTAGGCATTTCAACGGTGCCTATGGGATTTGAATAAACCAAATCCTGCCGCTTTGCTAAATCCCCACCCATTTGTCTAGCATTTAAGAATTAAACTCCTGGAAATATAATTACATCCCATATAGATTTTAGGTATTTACTGGCAGATGTCCTCTCCTCCTGCTTCGTTCCTGCTACAAACGGCCACATTGCCATTCTTCAGAGCATTTGCCTCCACAACATTGCTTTCTAGGGACGTACAAGCACGCCTTCCCTCACCACGCACAAATCTGAGGAGAAGCTGCAGAACTCGCACAAAGTCATGCAAGCAGCCTGCAGCAGAGCCAGGAAGGGAGCCAGGCTCGTTGGCCACGCAGGCGAGCCTGGAACAAACAGCCTGTTCGCTGCTTCTCCGGTTCTGTACTGAGCCACAACAGATGTACTGCACCAGGCTCGGCAAGACAAGGCACTGCAGAGTTTCATTAAAGACCTTTTTTTTTCCAACATCTGTCTCCAATTAATACATAATTCTGTTTTCTTTTTAAAAATGTAGGACAGAAGATGCACAAGCCATAAATCCTACCCAATTCAAAGATACAGCCCTGTTTAATTATTATACAGCCACAAAGGAACAATTCCTGAAATCCTTTAACTGAAAGGAACACGCTATAGCCACAAGGGCAACTACAGGACACGAACTCTCAATTGAGAACGCCAACTGTATTGAAACGGGAATAACAAAACACTTATAACAATTAATAACAAGGCAAACAAAGGGTATAACCACACAGAGAAGGGATGATTTACAAGAGCATTTACAAGAATATCCAAGGTGAACAGAACAAAGCCCATCTCCCATCTCCTGGCACACCATAACACACCATCACCTTACCTTCACAGTGGCAGAGAAAGAGACACAAAGACATGGGAGGAAGGTTGGACAAGGTCAACAACAAGCCCAAGAGTGCAGGCCCTGCAGGACCAACCTGTCAGACTCTCACCTCTGCTGCAATGAGAGGCAAAATAACAGGGATGATTTAGAAGCATCAGAAGTGGGTTCTCACACTACTGCCAGGAAGAACCGGGATGTGACTTCTCTCGTCCAGAGAGAAGAGTAGCAAGATCCAACAGGATTGAGAGGAGACCTTGGGGGGTCTAGAGAGAAGACAGCATTAAGCAGAGTTCAGCTGTGATTTTGGGGTCTGAAACAGTAGGATTTCCAATGTAATTAGCGAGCAGCAAAGTGCTTGAAGCAGGCATAACCAGGCTTACCACTATCGCCCCGTCTGCTAGCAATGAAAATTTCAAAGATAAGCTTTTGGGTCTTCCCAATTTTCTCTGCAGTAACTACCTTTGTATTATTATGAACATCATTGTTGTTATGAACAGAAAGTTGGAAACTAACAGAAAAGTTGGGAACAGGGATTTCTGCTTTGGCTGTACTCGTTGGAGACAAAGCGAGGGGGTTCTGTTATGGACAGACTTAGGTAAGGGATGTTTTCAATTTCTGTCTTCAAACTTTCAACACTTCCTCCTAGTCAGAGCTCTTTCTCCCAAGAAAGATGACTTTACAACAGCAGTGCTATAAATTAGTGGTCAGTTCTGACAAGAGAGGACAGAAACCTTCAGGATTCTCACTCCACTTACACTTTATAGACAAAACATTTAACATGAAGATGGGAAGATGATGACTGCACTGAGCAAAGGCTGTAACAAGTTCTGCCGCTCATCCAGACAGCTGCGTATCACACAGCTTGAATGCAGGAACTCGGCCGCAGTTTCTGTCACTCAGTCACTGCTGATGGAAATGCTGTGCTATAATTTTCCTGTATTTCAGCAGCACCTAGAAACACCAGATGTGGTTTAAGTCCTGTGAGATTATGCAGAACACAGCCGTTTTGAAAAAGACCAGTTGCCTTCACTCAGCCGCCCAGGTTTGGGCGATGTGTGAAGGTTGCGCTCAGTCTCAGAGACACACTGCTCAAGAAAACAGCGTTCCTTGGGTTTGGGGGGTTTTTTGGTCTTTTTGTTGTTTGAATTTTGGGTTATTTTTTTAACATAGAAGGAAACCCAAGCCACTGTACCTGATTTTCCAAGATTCAGCAGAAACAAACCCCTGGTTTTCCGAGGCTGAGACCACTGCTTAACCACGCCATGGATCACCTACGTTCCTTCAGTTATGGCATGGTCTGCTAGTGGAGATCAGCATTACCTCAGCTGCAATCCCATGCTATAACAGCAAGCAACAGTGCCCCTCTTTCTAGGCCACCAATAACTGTGTTTATGTGCATTGCAGCCATGGCACTTCTGCACAGGGATGTAGAAGAGAAACCTTGCTTAGAGCAGTGGATGCTTGCAGTGACTGCAGCATCACCCTGCCACACTCAGCCGAGCTCGGGGCTCACTAAGGACCAGGGCTGGGCATCCCAGCCAGCGTGGCAGTCATCTGCACAGCCTCAGCCCTGTGTTGTTCTGTGGGAGTGGCTGGGAACTGCAGGGAGAGGTGGCACTGCTATCCAGAGTTCGGCAAGTCAGAAAAAATCCCACCGGGATGGTGTTGTTAATACTGCCTTGCGTTATCAGATTTTTTAAAATTGCTAGAGTCCATCCACAAAGAGTTGGCATTAAAAATGCAAAGTATATACTAAGTGGTCGATCTGATTCCCCAAATAACACCATCAATCCAATGCCTGCATGCCACACCCTGTCAGACAGAACCTCACAAAGTGAGGACACCCTGTATGAAATCCCATATTCTTGTTAATCCATCCAGTTACTGACAAACAATACATTCGATCATGGGAATACCAGAAAACACAAGAACACTGTGTTAAGTAAGATTGCCTATGGCTCACTTAAAGCTTTTACATTAAACAATATGGAGATGGGCTGATGTCTGTACTGCCTAGATGACCCCTCGGCAAACAAAGGTGGCTCTTCCGAAGCACTTCAGTGTAACTCAGCCTAGCCTGGAAAGTTCAAAGTTGCATCCTGGCTGCCCTCCAGCTACACGGGTTCAGAGGAGACACAGAGATAACTGGATTCAGATAGATGCAGAAAACTATGCTGATCAAATCTGAAAAAAAAAAAAATCTCTGGACCCCAAACCTACTTAAATCTACTGGGAAGGTTTTCAGGACTTTAAATAATAGGTCTAGCTTGTATCCAGCATTCTTCTGTATGCCCAGAGGAACGGATTCTTACAGCATGCCTGATCTGCAAGCACAAAGACAACTTGAGACAGCTGGAGAAAATGAAAGGGGCTTCACACCTCACAAGGAAAGAAAAACTCCTTTCCTTGAAATGATTCAACCTCCTGAGCTCCGTGCTGACCTGCAATTTCCCTGACCTCCATCATTGCCCATTTTAGTCCCACTTTTGAAGGTCTCTTATCTGCCACTATATCACTGCAACACTTGGAGGCCATGAGTTAGGCTGGGCTCTGTTAACCAAAACAAAACACTGCTGTCATCAAGTCCAATTAATATTAATTTGGGTCTCCTTAAAGGATTTTAGAAGCTGTGAGTGCTAGAAATCTTATTTTTCATGAATGAAGATGAAAAATCTTGTATTTTCATTGATGCCTAGAATTGGGACTTTAAGAAAATTGCCTCCTCATAAGAATTGCACGAGACCATCCCGATTTCACCCCAAGGACTTTTCATAGTCTCTGGGAGCTTCTGAGCTTATTTCGCTCCTGTCTGAGACTCTTTTGTCTGTCTCCATTACAAGAGCAAAACAACACATTTCTAAATTGCTAAGAGCACCATCATTACTTGTACTTTTGCAATTTGTCATGTACAAGGGGAAAACTTGCCATCATGTTAAGTTATGGTGCTTTCACAACTACTTGCCAGAGCCAGCAAAAGATTACTTGAAAGAAATTACTCCAGGACATCAAAAAAATGGTTTACTTTTGCTCTGATAATTTTTCAACTTGCTTTCTCTGTCGAGGGGAGTAGGAGTACTGTCTCTGTATGCAAACATGGAGCCCAAATTCGTCTGTTTATATACATCCCCCTTCTCAGATGTGCAGGGCGCAAACATGCATAATACATATGGGTCAAGTTTGATTGCTTAGGAAGGAGGCAATAATGCTGGACTAATTATTTTCCTGACCTGATGGGTAATATTTTATTTAACTCCACACTAGGGAAGCTAAACTAGCTGGCGGGAAAGAGAAATGTATTCTCAAAGGGATAATGCAAGTTTATGCAGCACCTTTGATTTTGCATACACTCAATGATTGAGATAATTTCAAAATATTATTTATTCATTATGTTTTTATTTAGGCTCCAAATGCAAAGGTTCCATTTCCCCATTCCCCTCCCCATGCCTAATATTTGTTACAGTTGCATTTTTCAAACCATTTACTGTCTGAAGGGTAAGTAGAATGACACTGCTCATAATGTGCAAATAAATGTGAAATAAGCTAGTCAGCTCAAGTGGAATGAATTACTGTCACTGGTAAAATAAGGCAAGAGGGAACGGCTGCCTTGGGAGCTAAAAAAGACTCTAGCAGGTACTGCTATTGAGTGACTGGAATAACACTTACTATGATTTATCAAAGACCACTTGAAAGCACTTCTGAGGCATTAAATAGGCATGAAAAGAGGCTTTAGTGGCAACGGGACTGTGCCAGAACTGAGTGATTAGGAGACTCAAAAGCTTGACCCTAACATGCAGCCTATGAACAAGGGATGCCAAAAATCTTCAAAGACTTGTGGAAAAGAGTGCAGACTGCAGTCAATTTTGAAAAGAAGAGATGACCACGGAGGTATTGGGCCTCCATTATGAAAAGCTGATAGCATAACAATAGAGAAAGGAAAAAAAAAAAAAAACAGTCCACGATTACTACCACAGCCATGCACCAGACCACCAAGAATTGGCTTTGTGTGGAAATAATCACATAAACAAAAGAAAATACTTCAAATATTTTCAGTTGCAACACCACCATGGTTTTACAAAGACAGCTGGCTGCACCCACAGCTCTCACTGCTAATCTGCAATTACAGCAATGCCTTCCTGGCAGAGGAGTGCCTGGAGCAGCAATGCCATCCTCCACTCGGCTGATGTCGGGGCAAGGCTCATGCTTCCAGATCTCACCTGCCTAGTGTCTGCTTACTCTGCTGGCGAGAAGAAAGCGTTTTGATGTTCAGAAATCTTTAAAAGCCCATCCCACTCCACAAGGTAGAACCCACTGCCTGCACCATGTGGAAACATGGGCTGAAGGACTCAGTAGCCCACTGACCACGGTACCAGCAAAGAGCGTTTCGCTCTGCTCCGGTTAATCTCACAGGAGAGGCGTGCTCATCTGCTCTCAACCTGCACAAGTGTTTCCCAGGAAGGGAACACTCCAGCCCGCCCAGGGACATGGCAAGGACTTCTCTGCCTAGCATGAGGCAGCACTCTGCAAGCCACTTGGACCATCCTCTCTGCTAAAGCCTTGTGGCGCCCACCCAGTGTTTCAGCCCTTGACTTCACACGGAGGTGGCATTCTCACCAATTTAACATTGCACTTCGATATTATTGTCTTCGTAAGAAAATAAGTCATCAAGCAAGTTACTAGTGTGAAGATTTTGAAAGGGAAACCATAGCATGAGCTGGTGCATGGCAGAGTTCCCAGTTCCCCGTCTCATCTTCAGCAGAATGGTTACCTGGAGACTGCTGTGGGTGGGGGAAGGTGTTAATGGAGAATTGTGAAGTGGATGGGCGAGTATGGTTTTTCTTTTTAGACTGCCTAATAAAGTACATTTCACCATCCAACTTTATGATTTTCTGCAAAAAATAGACATCTCCCTACTTCTCAGCAAAGATTTAATAGCAGCAAGTTGTAAAGTGATCTCACTGAGACTTCATTATTTTCACAAAATATACTACTGTCATTTACTTGCACATTATGAAGTATTATCATAAAACAAATCCCTAAGAGTCTTTACTATGAATTAGTGAAGTTCTACTGTCTGTCCAAAGACCATTGTTGCTATTCTGGGTCTTTTAAAGAACTAAACCCTGCCGTTGTGCCTGAAACCAAACAATGCTTGAAAAATACATCAAACAAATGCTGATATTGCGATGTGCAAGGCCCATAGCACTTCCTTATATTCCCAGGAAACGCTCAGAGAGGCATCAGTTATAACACCAAAACAATGGCACTGAAGATTTATCACCGTTTTATCTTTAAGTGGTCCTAAACAGCACAAAATCAAGACAACCATCAGGCCATCTCTCCATGGCTGGTAAAACAAAGGTAAACCAAAATGACCACTTTCCTGTTATTGTAACAGGAGAAAAGGGACCAAGACAGGGCAGGAGACTCTCCATGAGGTTCTCCTACCCAGGAACTTGCCTTCCGAATGCAAACCACTCAGCAACGTAAAGTGTGAAATGTCCTGAAGCTGCAGATGTGCTGCCAGGTCCCATTGGCACTGAAAGAGGCAAAAGATACGGGACAGCGGTACAGTCACGAGGCAAGAGGCGCAACAGAACTTGGTTTCTCTGCTTTGAGAGAAATCTGTTCTAAGAATTTATTTCCCATCGGTGTCCAACTTTAGAAATAGAAGCCAGCGGTTTTGTAGCGTAGGCAAGTTTTGTTTCCTCGGGTGAGATGTGTCCGTACAATTGCTCGTGCACAGACCGAGCACAGCAAAGTCACAGGAAAAGCAAGGGCAGACCCAACTCTCCTCGAAAAGCAGCTGAACCTCAAAACCCCTTTATATGATTTCACTATACCTCAGACAGGGCTGCTTTTTTTTTTGTCCTTGCTATAATTAAAAGTATTTCTAGCGTGTCACTAAGCAAGCCATCTCAGAATACAGTCCTTTATAGCACTAGCGGGACTCCCGGAGCTTTGACAAAACCATTTAGAGCCAAAACAGTGCCAATGCAGGTTGCCAGGCATTGTAGTGGGCCACTAAATTTTTTTGGGAATGCCCTAGGAATCCATTACCTCCTCGTGCTGTCATGAGGCTGCAGCGGGGTTTCTGGAAGAGGAACATTATCACAGAGCTGCTTGGTGGGATCACTCTCTCTGAGCACTCCACCGCACAGCATAAAGGAAACTTTTCCTTTCAATACTTCTTTTTCTGGCATCTGCTTTTTAACCACAACACAGCTCAAAAGCTGTGGCAGCGCTGCTGGACACCGTAACTGCTTTGAACCACTGTAGGCTTGCTTGACAAACATCTGAAAATGTCATATTATTTCCCCAACAACCACCAAGCTTTTTAAAAGGTAATTACATTGCTCCTGGAGAGGTTAACTGAAATAGGTAAATTAGTTGTATCTGCAGCTGATAGTGACAGGTAGGAAGAACTTCACAACATGCACAGCTTTAGTTACAACATCTCTGGAAAAGTCCTCGGGGATTTATAGCAATGAAACTGTAATTTAGCCAGTCAGTCAAAAAAGAGCCATAAAAAGATTCATAGAGACACTTCCATACACACAGCTCCTTGTATATTTTATGAGGGAAGTGCTATCTGCCTTCCCTCTCCTTCCCAGTCCCTCTCTTCCCTACACATCAAGCTCACAAACAAAACTATGCAAGTTCTTAAGAGAAAAAAAGATAGACAGACTTTATCTTTGTGGTATTACTCAAATCTTTTAATAAATCTAGGCCTCCATGCAATTATTTATTTTCAAAACCACCGAAAATACCATCACTTGTTCTACTTCTATGAGGAAGGTTCAGCTAACAAAACTAAATAAAAGATGCAAAGCCCTTGAAGACAGCGCTTTGGTTTCCTTGCTATAATTTCATATAAATTAGCTCCTATGCTATCAAATAACACAAGGCAATGTTTATACGTAACTGCATTTTGTATGTTATGGCAACTATTTCTCTCCTTCCCCCATGTTTCAAAAGGCGAAGCTCCCAAGAATATACACAGATTTGGTAGGACTTGCTGGATAAGGATTAGCCAAGAGACATGCATGTGGAAATCTTCACCCACAGACCTCTGCTGAGGTTTACTTGAACACTGGCTTAGTTGAGTAGCAATAGCAATTAGAATGGATGTGAACTGGTGAGACAAACTTGA